>NC_072731.1:149233625-149420746 GCF_026930045.1 Uloborus diversus | reverse complement strand
AACCATCCCCAATGTCTCAATTATTGTAAAAACAAAACAAAGAGCGAAAATTGAAAGTTACTTTAAAAGCCTTACTTGAATTAATTACAAATATTTTATTTATTAACAAACATAAGATGGCAACAGTTAAAAATTTTAAATCATTGAGATAATATTTCCGATCATTTCCATTCAATTAAAATCACGAGAAATACGCAGACGACAATCTATTACGATTTATCTTTCTTATTGTTGCATTAATAAAACTATTTTATTCGCAAAAAAAATCAAAAATCAACACCTCTTGGAGCGATTGGAGTCAAAATTGAACCAAAGCCTGTTTACGTATGGATTCACATATATTCCAAATTTCAACCAGAACGTAGCATTACTTCTTGAGATAAGGCACTCACAATGGAAAAAAAGAACGGGCGATTGCGCTCCCCCCCTTTTTAGCTGTTGACACCAAAATAAAATCAGCTCTTATACCCACTAAGGGCTACTTGTCAAAAAATTTTTGTTGATTCCGTTCGTTATTTCTTGAGATACAGCAGTCACAATTGACGACAAAAAACGTTCTATAGCTCAACCCCCCTTTGAGTTATTGACACCAAAATTGAATCAGCACCTGCTCCTGTTAATGGCAACATATGGACCAAATTTTGTTTGATTCCGCCAGTTACTTCCTGAGGAATAGCAAGCACGCGTAACTCAAAAAACCTCCCATTGCTCCACCCCCCTTGGAGGAATTCGCGCCAAAAACTAATGGGCACAAGTTCACATACGGGCACATATGTGTACCAAATTTCGTTCGATTTCATGCGGTAGTTTTTTGCTGTAGAGCGGCCACAAAAAACTGGTCACACACAGACGTGACACACATACATACACACACACATACATACATACACACACACATACATACACACACACACACACACAGACAGACAGACATTTTCCAAAAATAGTCGAAATGAACTCAGCACACCTCAAAACGTTCGAATCCGTCAAAATTCGAAATTCGAAAATTTGCACGAATCCAATACTTTCTTCTATATATTAGATATAGAAGAAAGTAAAAATCACCTCAGTCTGAAGAAAAGAAAATCTTTATAATATGCGGTTACAACAAGTAGTATAACGGAAAAAAACAAAAGTTTTTTACTGAAAGTTCAATTTTAGCAATTAAGGAGCTAAGGCGTTAATGAAGACTTCCTCTTTGCCTGTATGGTTGTTTATTTTATGTAGCACTGAAAGCATAAAAATAAATTTCAAGCTATGTAAAATAAGACAACCTAACAGACACAGACAATCTTAGGAAGTTCATCCTGTGGTTAATAAGTAAGATTCAATACTTTGACGTTGAGGAAAAAAGATGCACAAATATGCGGCAGTGTATAATCGCACCTCATTTATTTTTTTTTATTTATTTTTTTTTTGTACAGATAATTGGCGGAAAGTGTGTAGGGAATTAGAGTACTTAATTTTGTAACGCAAAAAAAAAATTTTTTTTTCTTCATAAAATCAATTTTCCCTGATTTTTTGTAATTTTTTCAAAATTCCCTGACATTTCCCTGACTTTTCCCTGATTAATAAAGTTCCCCTGACTTTTCCCTGATCTCCCTGATTTCCCTGATCTGTCGCCACCCTGGTCTCCTGAGCAATGCAAAACTACAGTTTTGTACGTTTGAAAAGTCGCTTTCATATTCGTGGTCTCTAGTAATACATTTTGCTCTTTAACTCGGGACTTGAATTGAGTTAAGCCTAAGATTTTCCGTGAAAATCGGGGATCTAAGGACCTTTAATCGTCAAAATTTTCGACTTTCTGGAAAAAATATATGTTATGCGTAATTTAATCTTGAACAATTTGATACCTTACTTATTACCATACGCAAAAAACTTTTTAAGTTATCGTAAAAATGCGTAAAACCTTCCCCATAGAGATTTTTGTTAACAGCAGCTGTAAACCCTCTTTTTCTCAGGTTACCGGCCCGTGCCGGGGTTCCTCGTTTTGCGTGCGTGATATCTCAAAAAGTTTCTTATATATTTCCATAAAACTTTTCATGCATGTTTGTCTGGTTTATTTTTATGATCTGAACCTAAATTTATTATTTTTTAAAAAAATTAATTTATATTTTTTAAAATTAATATGATAATACGAAAATTTTCCGAAATTTTGTGCGAAAATATTTTTTTTTTAATATTAACTTTTATTTTTAGTTAAAATTTAGGTCGAGATCATAAAAATAAACCAGACAAACATGCATGAAAAGTTTTAGGGAAATATGCAAAAAACTTTCTGAAATATCATGCACGCAAAACGAGAAATCGGCACCTGAGAAAAAAAGTCTTAAACAGATGCTGTTATCATGAACCTCTATGGGGAAAGTTTACGCATTTTTATTATAAACAGGGCCGGAATAACAACTATTTAAGCCCTAGGCAAAACTTAGAGATTGCGCCCTATCTCACACACTGACCTGTATACTAGCTGGACTGAGCATCGCAGTTTCCGAGCTGAAGTGATTTGAACGCCATCTTGCTCACCCCCAAGTCAGTGTTGATCGAGCGTTCTGCTACTGTTATCGCTTTGCATTTTTTCTCAAATTCACTTTTAAATCAAGATTTTCTTTTGCCATTGTTATTATATGTTGATTTTATTAAGTTTTTTGTTGCTTGTTGTTTCATTTCTGCCACAGATTTATATTTGCTTGTTGCTTTTTCTTATTAAAGTATGCCTACCTGCAGTGCAATAAATTGCAGTTACAAACATTGCAGGCAAAAAACTCCAGGAAAATCTATTCATAGGTGAGTGATATAGAAGAAAATTATAATTTTACACTTTTAATTGCAGTAGCTAGGAGTTTTCAAGCTATTTCATTGATTCACTCTTATTTTTATTTAAATGTGCTCGGGCATTTAAACTTTTTGCAAAAACTTCGGGCAAATTGACTTTTTTGAATAAATTGTAACGATATTTCAAGCAATATCAATTTGTTCAGAATTGCTGATAAACATATTTATTTTTTATTAATTATATTTAATATAGACAAATTTAGGAGTTCTATGGAAATACATTTTTAGTGTATAAAACATTCTTTATTTAAAATTGGACAGAGGCAAAACTTGTACTGTTAAATTTTTTTTAAATCAAATATTCGGTAAGCGGGGCGTATCTCTTACTTATATTTTTAAAAAATAGGAACCTTTTCTTAAATTAAACAATTCTTTTCTAATCCGGCCTTTATTAAAAAATAAAAATACTTTAAAAACAAAATAAGACGATGTTTCGGTTTTAAAATGGTGGGGGCGGGGGGGGGGGAGGTCTGAATCGGTATAATATTGCACTGACGAATCTCATCACGGTTTTAAACACCCATTTTTCGACAGGTTTCTATTTCATTAAAATTAAAAACTGAATGTTTTTAACGTCTGTTCCAGACGAAACGATGATAGACTTTATATGATGTTAGTTTTTCAACATGAAACGGTTTTTTTCGCTTATATTTAGTGAAATAACTAAATTTAAAGCGCGCAGCTCAATACACCAATCATTAGTTTCACTTCGAGTTGGGGGTGAGCATGGCGGATCCCAAGAGCTTCTATTCGCTTCTACTTCTCCGCGCGGTCAGAACCTGCGATGCGCGGTCCAGCTAGTATACAGGTCAGTGATCTCACATATCCGATCGCTATCGAAATCATTCCCCCCCCCCCCACACACACACAGCCATTACCAGACGCGTAGTAACGTCCAGTGACTGTTGAAGATTTCGTTCTTCCCCCTGTTTGACAAAATGAAGGATGGGTTTCTTTACTTGTTTTCCTTCGATGATGTTCAAAAGAGGGGGGTTTGGGGGTGCTCCCATCAGGAAGTTTTTGAAATTGAAACGTTAGAAATGCAATTTTAGGCCATTTAAGGCTATTTAACGGAAATTAATGGCATTCGGAAATCGCCCAGATAAGTTTTCTGGTCTAATTTTAGAGGTATCTTTTATAATGTTAAAGAAAGGATGAGTTCAGGAAATCTCCCCCCTCACCCCCGTAGAAATTAGTTTTTAAAACGAAATTTTCGACGATCTTTTACTAATGATACTGAGGAACGGTGGGAGTCAGGATGAGAGCCCTCCTGAATTGAAAACTTAAATACGCAATTGGAAACCACCTCTGATGACATTAAGAGAAGGAATAGGGTTCGGTAACTCTCTTCCGTAGTTGTATCGAAAAAACAAAATTTTGGACGATTTTAATAATGTTAGAGAAGGGCTGCACTCAGGGGCGCTCTCAGGAAAGAATTTCAAAATTGAGGTCCTAAAAACAAAATCTTAGACGATTGTCAGTAAGGTAGGAAGAGGGCTGAAATCAGCGTCACTCTCCAGGAAAGTTTTCGAATTTAAGGTCCTAAAAACAAAATATTAGACTATCTGATACGATGTGAAGGTGGGGCGTTTTAGAGATCTTTGCCCTAAAAAAAATTCGAAATGAAAACTCTAACTATGCATTTGTAGGACCTATAATGCTGGGTGACTATATAGGGTTTGCAGAATCTCCTCCGGAAAATGTTAGAAATTTCAGACCATCTTCAAAATGTTTATGAACGAAACGGGTGGCGGGACGGAGGGAGTTCGAGGGTGCTTCTGCACAAATGTTTAGAGTTGAGGTCCTATAAACGAAATTGTTTTGCTTTCTTCGATGGTGTTAGGGAGAGAAATAGTGTTCAGAACACCCACCCCCCCCCCCCCCCCCCAGAGATTTTGGATATTTAAGTCATAAATGCGCAGTTGTCTTTGATGACGTTGTGAGAAGGGCTGTGGTTCGTCGAGTCTCATTCGGAAGCTTTTTGAAACTGATGTTTCATAAAAATAAAAATAAAAAAAACAGTTTAGATAATCTTTGAAGATAATTTGCCTTAATTCAAGGGACTGACTTTCGCGACGTGCACTTTCTTGAGAGGCTTTTTTAGTTTTGCGAGAAAGATTTGACTGACGACGTTTCCGATTTCGCGTCATCATGAGCTATACAGGCTGTTTATATAGCTGTGCTGTGGTTGATTTAAGTTCGCGCATTTTTACCGAAGGGCAAGCACATGTAGCTTTAAGCCGAATTAGGTCCCTAGAGGGACTAATTATCAGTAGTTTAGACCACCGCAAGTAACTTAATAAACCTCACGATACAAACAAACTCTCTCAATGAAATGACAAGCTAGTAAAATGCACCGTCTTATAATCATAATAACTAAGTCAATGAAAATTAACTAAAAAGTGTAAAACAAAAAATTATTAAATAAAAACAAAAAACCCGACTGCGTAAAAACCAAAAAAAAAAAAACTAAAAAGAAAAAATGCCCAGTAGTTTAGAATGTATTAAGTACTACTGAATAACTACACCGTTGAAATAGTTCTATAACCGTACAGAGATAAGACAAATCATAAATTCAAAAGCAGAATAGAAGGATCAACTGTCGGGGCCCATTCTTTTCTGAATCAAAGAACCCCCGTAAAATAATTTTCGGGGTTCCTTGAATCAGAAAGGAATGGGCCCCGACTCTTGATTCTTCTATTCTGCTTTTCAATTTATATGTCTTATCTGTGTACGGTTATAAAACTATTTCAACGGTGCAGTTATTCAGTAGTACTTAATAACATTCTTAACTACTGGGTTTATACATTTTTCTTTTTAGTTATTTTTTTTTTTTTTTGTTTTTACGCAGTCGGGTTTTTTTTTTTTATTTATTAATTTTTTTAAATTTTAAATAAGGATAGGTAACAAGAAAATATGTTTGAACTTTAAAAACTTTTCACCTCAAGTATATTTTAAATCCAAAAGATTTAAAAATTATTATTATTTTTTTTTAATTTTAAAGATTATTTTTATAAGCTTGGCTTGCGCTAAAAAGTATGAAATAAAATAAGTTTTTATGAGGCAGTGAGAAGTAAAGGGATGCAAGAGGACATTTTCAAGTTTTGAGTAAAACGCGTTTAAAGATTAGCTCCTAGGTAGGCTTTCATTGAATTTGTTTTCTAAATCATGCTGTATAGCAGCAACTACCAGCGCTACTAGTACCATCTCTTGCCCCAAGACAGAGGAGAGGTCCACCTACCATGTGTACTGGTTATCTCCAAATTTTTAATTTTGCCACTTACATCCCTTTGCTTCTCACTGTCTCATATGGTATATTGATTAAAACCCTAAATAGTTGCAGTTGATCTTAATATAAAGCAACCAATGGAATTGAAATTAAAAATTGAGAGAATGAGAAATAGAGGCGGTATAGTAAAAGCTAGTATTCTTAAAACGCTATGTGTATTGCCCATTTCCTTTTTTCTCAATTTTTAATTTTAATTTTGTTGGTTGCTTACTGTAAATATAAAGATATTAAGATAAACTGCAACTTTTTAGAGCTTTAATCAAGAAACCATATACAGTCGGACCCCGATTTAACGCACCTCTATTTAACGAATTTCGCGATTTAGCGATCGTTTCCTTTTCCCCGACTAAAATAAGTGCAAAAACTCCTATTTACTGAATAACGAATCCCGAAATAACGAATTATTTTAACAGCCTTAAAAAAAATATTTTTGTTAATTTGAGTTATAAAATATGGGATTGTTTTTCAAATGATGTGCGATCTTGTCCGAAGTAGAAAAAGTCTTTTCTTGGAATCAGCCATTTTTGACGGGCGAAGGGGCAACTAATGAATAGCGATACTGATACAGAAAACGAAAATTAACTCCCATTAAAACTTACTTTTTCTAATGCTTTGCATGGCCTGGAAACTGCAAAAACATCTCTCATGCAGCAGGCTGTAAATGACTCAATATTTTGTTCTCTCCATTAAGTCGAAAGATAACTATTTCGTCAAGTGTCATGAAAATTGTCAAACATCTGTTATACAGTACATTAAAATTTCAAATCAACTGTGTGTAATAAGTCGCGGAATGGTGAATAAAAATTGTACACTTTGTAATTATGGATATGTTTGTGCAGTTGTTTATTAGGGCTTTTAGATAAGGCAAGTGCAATTTTTTAACCTGACTCCGACTCCGACTCCTGTGCCCGATAATTAATCGGACTCCGACTCCCCGACTTCGACTCTGACTTCGTAGCTTTGGCAAACATTTATACACGGAGGACAAATGACTGACTCCGATTCTTGGATATTCGACTCCGACTCTTATATCCTAAAATGAGATTGACTTCGACTCCGACTCTTTTATCCCAAAATGAGATTGACTTCGACTCCGACTCCGCTGCTGTGGTTTTAACTGTGAAATAATTACTGTTGATATGACTTGTTTTTATTTTCACGCTAAAGTTTTAATTTAGGTATTCAGTTTTCGGCGAATAAACTCGAAGTCATTTATGTTAAAGATATGCGCAGACGATTCTCTTTTTTTCTTTTCTTTTCTTTTTTTTTTTTTTTTTTTTTGATAATGAAATTTATTTTTTTAAGTTGACATTTTATTGTTTTTTATCTATTTTGGTAAGTGCATTAATTCGTTTAAAAAATTATTTTTGGCAACAGGGGAAAAAGAAACGATTTTTTTTTATATGATGTATTTATTTTTATGAACTTATTATTATTTTTTTTTTCGTTTTGAAAGCTGTTAAAGATTTTTTTTTTTTTAATGGAAAGAAGTGTATTAGCTGCTTTGTTTAAAAAGTGCTGCTATTTTATTTGTTCGTTTTTTTAAAGAAAAGTAAGGAATATTTTATTCTTAGAAATCAGCTTAAAATATTTAAAAAAATATGTTTGAAAAAATTTGCGATTTTAGCTATTTTTGAGAATATTGATCAGGTACTAGAAAGTAGTATGGGTATACGGGAAAGTAGGCTCGTCTAGTTCTAGACAGAACATCTTGTATTAATATTATGGTTTTGCCAATTTCTATTAATTATTTATTTCATTTTGCATTTTTATAAGCTGAAAAATAAGTCTACTATGTCACAAAATCTACCATTCCTGGATAGAAATTACTTTTCTAGTCACATCTCCACATATTTGTTTTCAAATATTAATTACTGATTCCATCAAAGAAGAATTAGTAGACGAATCACGATAAGACGTTCCTTTGAATTCGAAACCAGTGCGTTAAACGTCTTCTGACGCTCTTTCTTTAGCGAAGAAAAATGCTTCATTCAAATAAGATTTGTGTCTTTTGTGTTATTTTAAGTCAATCTCTTTCGAGAGAAAAAAAAAAGATATATTCACTATTATTATTATCAAAAGATTGTTACACCTGGTATCTCCTGCAAGAGAAAACACCTGTTACGAAACGGCAAGAGTCGCCAGTTTAAAAAATAGGTAAAGTACGAAATACGGCCAGTGTGTTGCCAGATGGTCAAATCCAGATTTCCCGAATTCCCTTCCAACTTTTCCCCAAAAAGCGATGTTTTCTATCAAAATTCCCCAAATTCAAAAATTATTTTTCCACTAATATTTTCATAAAATGAATCGACTTCCTCTAATATTTTTGTCTCTTGAAATTTTTTTTCCCCCCAAATAGCCACATTTTCTTACAAAATTTCCCAACTTTTTTTCCCTTAACATTTTCGCTTTTTTTTTTTTTTTTTTGTCTTCTTTATCTTTCTCTCTTTTCTGAAAATAAAAGTTTCTAAGATTTCTCCGAGACCCCTAATCAGATCCAGACCAAATTATCATGGGATCATCTGGGAAGTATACCCTCCCAAACAAAGAAAGAATTTTTCGAATCGTCCAGTAGTCTTGGAATAATCCGAAAACATAGGTACATAACAAGAAGTTCTGTCTAGAACTAGTCGAGACTACTTTCCCGTATAACCATACTACTTTCTAGTACCTGATCAATATTCTCAAAAATAGCTAAAATCGCATATTTTTTCAAACATATTTTTAAAATACTTTAAGCTGATTTTTAGGAATAAAATATTCCTCACTCATCTAAAAAGATTAGATCCGTAAAAAAAAAAAAAAAAATTAATGGAAAAAAAAATTTGAATTTTGACATCTTGAATTCAAATTATGTTTTTCTCAATCACGAGTGTGTGTATGAAGGCGTGTGTGTTTGTGTGTGGGGGTATGTGTTTGTGTGTACGGGTTATGTGTAAGTGTGTGTATGAATGTGTGTGTGGGGGGTATGTGTATGTGTGTGTAGGCATATGTGTTTGTGTCTGTGTGCATGCATGAATGTGTAAGTAGTTGTGTAAGTGTGTGTGTGTGTATGTTTTTGTGTGTGTATGTGTGGGTGTCTATGTATGCGTGTGTGTAAGTGTTTGTATGTGTGTATGTGTTTGTGTATGTGTGTGTAGGGGTATGTGTTTGTGTGTGTGTGCATGTGTGTGTAGGTGTAGTTGTGTATGTATGCGCGTGTGTGTAGGACATGGATGCAACCCGGAGACGGCTTTCGCTAGAGGTGCAGCATCGTGAGGAGCCCGTCGACGGTGATGGTGCGGAGGGTGGCGGTGGGAAAAATCAAAGGAACGCCAAAAACAGTCAAGTGAGAACAATAAGCAATTGTGATTGCTCAAAAAAAACAAAAAAAAACCACGAACAAATAAAATAGCAGCAACTTTTAAACAAAGCAGCTAATACACTTTTTTCCATTAAAAAAAATCTTCAACAGCTTTCAAAACGAAAAAATAATAATTAAAATTAATAAGCTCATTAAAATAAATACATCATATCAACAAAAAAATCGTTTCTTTTTCCCCTGTTGCCAAAAACACTTTTTTAAATGAATTAATGCACTTACCAAAACAAAAACAAAAAAAAAAAAAAAACAATAAAAAAAAAACAATAAAATGTCAACTTAATGAAATTATTTTCTGTCAAAAAAAAAAAAAATCGTCTGCGCATATCTTTATTTAGAAACATAAATGACTTCGAGTTTATTCGCCAAAAACAGAGTACCTAAATTGAAACTTTAGCGTAAAAATAAAAACAAGTCATATCAACAATAATTACTTCACAGTTAAAACCATAGCTGCGGAGTCGGAGTCAATCTCATTTTGAGATAAAGGAGTCGGAGTCGAATATTTAAGAATCGGAGTCAGTCATTTGTCCTCCGTGTATAAATTTTTGCCAAAACTACGAAGTCAGAGTCGAAGTCGGGAAGTCGGAGTCCGATTAACTATCGGGCACAGGAGTCGGAGTCGGAGTCAAGTGCCCCTAAATTCTCGGAGTCGGAAGTCTGGAGTTTGGCGTCAAGAGTTATTTCCAACAAAATTTGTTTGAAGTAAATCCGCCTTCAAGTATGGAATCTACAACGACTTTCAGTTTCCCCGTAGGCGCTATTGTTAAAGGATTTGAACTGTTCAAAATTGAACGGAAAATTGTTCAAATCAAAACGATATTTTATATACAAGTCTTTCGTCAAAATTTTTTTCCTACAAAGTTTGTTTGAAGCAAATTCGCCTCACAGGAATTGCCTTGAATTTCCACGTGGGCGCTAATGCTAAGTTTTTTTGAACTGTTCAATCAAAAAGTGAAATATGGGAATGGGGTGTCCTCGCCGAGATCTTTCGAACAAAAAAAAAGTTTTTTCGAATCGGACTATCATTCAAAAGTTATTAGGGTGGGGGACAGACAGACACACCGACGGACCGACAGACATTTTTCTCCATCTCAATACCCTACTTTCCAATTTTTAATTTTTCGATATTTATTTAATTATTTTATTTATTTTTGACTTTTTTTTGTTTTTCACGATATTTTTAAGATGCATTAAGCCTTCTTTCATGCTTTTTTCTTCTTTTTCTGACTTTTACTGGGAAAGTAGGCTAAAAAGCGGCATGACGAAATCATAACTTCCTTTTTTGAAGTCGGTTAAAAACAAAATCTCAGGTGCAAACCACTGGGACTCGAAGTATTTTTTTTACAAAATTTCAAGGCTGTAAGTGAGTGCCATGAGGTCTCCTAGACGCAGGTCCGACACAGATTTCCTTTCTAAATTTTCTTTGACCTTACTTTTTAGCCTACTTTCCCAGTAAAAGTCAGAAAAAGAAGAAAAAAGCATGAAAGAAGGCTTAATGCATCTTAAAAATATCGCAAAAAACAAAAAAAGTCAAAAATAAATAAAACAGTTAAATAAATATTGAAATAAAAAATTGGAAAGTAGCGTATTGAGATGGGGAAAAATGTCTGTCGGTCTGTCTGTCTGCCCCCCCCCCTAATAACTTTTGAATGAATAGTCCGATTCGAACAAACTTTTTTTTGTTCGAAAGATCTCGGCGAGGAAACCTCATTCCCATATTTCACTTTTTGATGTGAACTATTTTTTGTTTAATTTTGAACAGTTCAAAAAAACTTAACATTAGCGCCTACGGGGAAATTCAAGGCAATTCCGAACTGTGAGGCGAATTTTCTTCAAACAAACTTTGTAGGAAAAAGCTTTTGATGAAAAACTTGTATATAAAATATCTTTTTGATTTGAACAATTTTCCGTTCAATTTTGAACAGTTCAAATCCCGTAACATTAGCGCCTACGGGGAAACTGAGAGTCAATGTAGATTCAGCACTTGAAGGCGGATTTACTTCAAACAAATTTTGTTGGAAATAGCTCTTGACGCCAAACTCCAGGCTTCGACTCCGAGAATTTAGGGGCACTAGACTCCGACTCCTGTGCCCGACAATTAATCGGACTCCGACTCCCCGACTTCGACTCTGACTTCGTAGCTTTGGCAAAAATTTATACACGGAGGACACATGACTGACTCCGATTCTCAGATATTCGACTCCGACTCCTTTACCCCAAAATGAGATGGACTCCGACTGCGATTGCGCAGCTATGGTTTTAACTGTGAAATAATTATTGTTGATTTGACTTGTTTTTATTTTTACGCTTAAGTTTTAATTTAGGTATTCAGTTTTCGACGAATAAACTCGAAGTCATTTATGTTTCTACATAAAGATATGCGCAGACTTTTTTTTTTTTTTTTGAGAATGAAAATTATTTCTTTAAGTTGACATTTTATTGTTTTTATTTATTTTGGTAAGTGCATTAATTCATTTAACAAATTGTTTTTGGCAACAGGGGAAAAAGAAACGATTTTTTTTTTTTGATATGATGTATATATTTTAATGAGCTTATTAATTTTAATTATTATTTTTTTGTTTTGAAAGCTGTTAAAGATTTTTTTAATGGAAAAAAAGTATATTAGCTGCTTTGTTTAAAAGTTGCAACTACTTTTTTTTTTTTTTTTTGAGCAATCGCGATTGCTTATTGTTCTCACTTGACTGTTTTTGGCGTCTTTTGATTTTTCCCAACGCCACCCTCCGCACCATCACCTTCACCGTCGACGGGCTCTTCATGATGCTGCTTCTAAGCGAAAGCCGTCTCCAGGTTGCATCCATGTCCTACACACACGCGCAACTACACATACACACGCACACACACACAAACACATACACATACATACACCTACACAACACACATATAGAAACACATACACACATACAAACACATATACACACGCATATACATGCAGACACCCACACATACACACACAAAAACATACACACAACTACCCACACATTCATGCCTGCACACAGACACAAACACATATGCCTACACACACATACACATACCCCCCACACACACACACATTCATACACACAACTACCCACACACTTATGCCAGCACACAGACGCAAACACACATGCCTACACACACATACACATAACCCCTACACACAAACACATACCCCCACATACAAACACACACGCCTACATACACACACTCGTCATCGCGAAAAACATAATTTGAATTCAAGATGTCAAAATTCAAATTAATTTTCATTTTCTTACCTTTTTTTTACGCATCTAATTTTTTTAGATGAGTGAAAAATATTTTATTCCTAGAAATCAGCTTAAAGTATTTTAAAAATATGTTTGAAAAAATTTGTGATTTTAGCTATTTTTGAGAATATTGATCAGGTACTAGAAAGTAGTTTGGGTATACGGGAAAGTAGGCTCGTCTAATTCTAGACAGATTTTCTTGTTTTTAATATAAAGAGAAAATAATTGTTTTCTGCAGGAGGGGTGATCCTCAAGAAATTCAAGTGTTTTCTTTAAATTCTTGCTTTGGGCATCGTTGCGCTGCTAATCACGATGATTTTCTCACTACGTAGTTTCGTTTTTAGAGTCAAGCTTTTTAAACTAAGCATTTCACTCATTCAAAAAGTAATGTTTCATCTTGAAACAAAGACTGATGTAGGTTTGACTAATTCAAGGAATTATAAAACGTAAACAAAACATATGATTTTTCGGGCGCATTGAAACCATTCCTATAGTATAGTCTATGTCTTTACTAGAGAAAAAACGTAGAAAGACTATTTTGAAACATAATATGCATTTAATGCTTATTATAAAAGTTATACAAGCAATGGAACGAATAATTTGCTTACCTTTGGAAGAGCAATGTTGCTTCCCAAGCATGGTGGATATGGCGTCTAGATTTAAGAACGCATGAACTTGTTGAAGAATCACGCACACAACGCCTGCACGGCCTGCACCACCGAGACACAACAAAGCAAAATGTAAACAGACCAAATTTTCTGCGCATGCGCTTTTTTTTTCTTTTTTGCCTTACGTACGTCCTGATTTTTTTTTTTTTTTTTTTTTAATTTTTCTTATGTAACACCATTTGCTTTATTACCTTTTTTTTTGGTTCTTAACATTTGAGGGAAAGAAAATTTTAACGTTTCCTTGAAATTATTTTCATGTATATGATTGAGGGTTTTTTTTTTTCTATTTCTTTCATCATCCATCAGTGTTTTTAATTTGGTCTATCACATCTACATCGCGCCAAAAGAGCAAATTATCGTTTTCCAGCAAATAATTACTGAAAAAATATTTGATTTTTTAAATATAAACCTCCAACTTGAATTTTTTGCTAATATATTATTTAATTTTAAAAAATAGCTATTTTTTTCAGCTAAAACGCTCTAGTTAATATTTAACTTCAAACTTAATTACGCAAAATTTTCAATGTATAAATAAGTGTAATAACTGCTTGTCTTTACGTTCAAGCATGGGCGTCGTGGCTGGGGGTCCGAGGTGTCCGGATCCCCTCAATAATTGAGAGTCGAACCCCCACAAAAATTGGAATTTGTCAAGATAAAAGGGGAAATTATTACCGTTTTAATTCCAAAAATGGACGATAATTCACAGTTACATAACAAATATTTTTTTTTTATGAAATGCTGTTGTGAAATGTTTAATAATTCTGTAATTAAATCAAAAGGAGCTTCTCTTGCTGAAAAGGCAACTGTCTACAATGAAAGCTTAGAAGCAAAGAATTGCTGCTGAAGCGCTGCTAGTTATTATCAGAAATCTAAAGTGCGTCTAAAAATCCTCGGAAGCAGGTACGGTCAATTAGCGTTTTTAACGGAGGTAAAAACTCGAAGGGAAGGTACGGAGGTAAAAAAAAAAAAAAAAAAAAAACTTTCCCACTTTTATGTAAAGACATTATTTTCTCAAAACTAGGGGCTCTAAATGACGGGTCTGCTCTCAAGACAAGGAATAGCCATATAGACATAGCAATAGTGAAGGGAACCTCATGCAGCTACTGAGGGTTTGCAATGAAAGAATGAACATAGCTCAAGGTACAAACCGACGCTTCAAAGAGAGAAAAAATGTACTCAACCGGATATTCAAAATGAGATTGTTAAAATGCTAAGGTTATGTGTTATTCAGAAGATGAATAGAATTTTTTTTTTCCTTCGTGATTTGCGATGGAAGGACAGAAATTTCAGGGTTATATACATTATGTCGAGGTTTAGAAGATGTTTAAGGTCTCCAAGAAACTTTTCTGGGTTTCTACAAAACTCCTGTAACAGCAGAAGACCATCTGTTATAACTGATATGTCGCCCCCTCCCACTTTTTTTAGAAGTTGGTCTTTCAATTTCATTTTAATGATACATAAAACGAAAAAAAGAAAAGAAAAAGAAAAACCTTCGCAGTCTTAAAAATGAGCAAGTACATAGATGATAAACGAGGAAATACATTAAAAGTGAAAAAAAAAAAAAAGTTTTTTCTTTCTAAATGCAATCTTAAAATATTATTTTGGAACATCGAGCTTCTGTACTATTAACTTACCTTACCTGTGCGACCGAAATATGTTTCAAATAGAAAAAAAAATGAAATACAGCGAGAGAGTTTTAAAATATTGTACTGAATAATCACACCAGAAGTAAGTGCTTGAATGAAGAAAAAAAAAAGTAAAACAAAACCTCGTTAAGAAATTCAGGAGGCAAAATGTTAAAAATAATGTGAAAAAAAAAAAGATCTAAAGTATCAGTGTGAACTTTACACTAAGTCAATGATGTTGAAAAGTGTTTTTACTGAAACCCCAGACGTATGTATTTCAAACAAACCATCCGGCTGGAAATTGAAAATGTCTATCCAAAGCAGTCAAATGGTTTTGAAAAAGAAAAAGACCCTCCTCAAACCTTATCCCTTCAGTTTACTTTATCAGAGGTAGCCTATAATTGTGTTTTTGAAACTTTGATTTTGAAAGCAAGGGAACGTTTACACCATAATCTTGAAGAAACACTCACTCGCCACTATCAAAGATCGTCTTAACTTTCGTTTTCAGGGCTTCAACTGTGAAAATATTCTCTGAATTTTCCCTCCCGCACTAATAGCACCAAAGAGCGTCTATAACTTCGCTTTGTGTTTAGACCTCCACTTTTAAACACTTTTGAGGAAGAAGCCTTTAAAAACTCCTTTTCCCAACACCTTCGAAAACCATCTAAATTCAACTTTTTCAGAGCTTCAATTTCAAAACATTGTTTGTTCCCAAACATGGCCTATAATCGTGTTTTTAAAACTTCAATTTCGAAAAAATTCCGAAGAGGGCGCTATTAAATCTCTCTTTTCTTTTACATCACCAAAGATCGTCTGAAACTGCGTTTTTAGAACAATAATTTCGAAAATTTTCCGGGGAGAGTCCCCCGGACCTCATTTCAGAGTCAGTATTGTGCTTCAGTACGTTAACTATGCTCAAAATACACATTGAAAAAAAAAAAAAAAAACGGATAAATCATCTTGTCTTGTGTTAAAGCTTCATTAAAATATCTTAGTAAAAAATCGCAACAGGAAAATAACTACAGTTATTTTTGTCAGGAAAAGTTTCTTTGGTGAAATTTAGTTTATTTATTTTGTGTAAATATGCTAATCACGGTGTTTCAGTTTTTAAGATTGTGTATTGAATGATAATGTTAATCCAATTTTACTACACACATATATATTGAAGAACTTGAAATTAGCAGTGTTAAAGTTGCCCCCCCCCCCCACACACAAAATTTTATCTGACGACGCCAATGCGTTTAAGTATTTTTTTATGTAGAGATCAGGTTAGTTAAGTTAGTTAGTCACTAAAATTTAAAAAAATGTGCACTAATAATAAGTGGCGTCGGTACGGGAGGGGCAGACCACCCCCGGTGTCACCCGTCTAAAGGGTGACACCCTATGTTAAATTGTAAGTTTCGAAAAATATAAAGCTAAAATACATTTTTACGACTACAAATTTTAAAATTTTTCCCGGGGGGGGGGGCGGCCACCTTAAATTACATAATACAATTACCTCCCCGAGTGTCACCCATGACAGATTCGCCACTACTAATAATACAACTTGCGTCGAGAAAATAAGTAACAATTGAGCGGAAAAAAATAGGCTTTCTATAATTCTATTTTAATATTGAAGCGATAAATACATATTGAAGAAATAATTAACATAGAAAATGGCATGTTCAATCTCAATCGATAATTAAGTTTTATTCCTGAACATATTGCTTCAGTTTTCATAGTCGACCGATTTTTTTTTTACTCTTTGTGAATAACAGGACATTTGGTTTTAATTCTTATTTTAAATTGAAAAAGATACATTCTTTAATTATTGAAGCAAATAAAAACCGCAGTACTATGCCTTTCTTTAGAAAAAAAAACGTTTTTAAGCGCTCATACGCACAAATGTCTCAAAAGAAGAAAATATTAGTGGATTACATGCAAATGCACGCATTCGTTTGCATATATTCCGGGGTTTAGTGTTAGCATATGAACTGTATAAGGGACATGTATAAAAATTTCCAATTGAAAAAGAAAAGTTTTTAATTTTTAGCACACACTGTAGAGTCAAACTACAAAAACCAAACGAGTAATCTTTGCCAGGGCCCGACTAACTAAAAGTGAGGCCCAAGGCCCACAATAATTTTGAGGCCCCCTGAAGGCTATTATTTTAAAAATGTGTGATTTTTTTTGTATAGTTGTAATGCTAAGCATAATTCTTTAAGTAATTTGGGGGGCCCCTTAGGAAGAGGGGCCCCAGGCCCAGGAGGCCTGTGCGGTAATCAGGCCCTAATCTTTGCATCTTGTAAAAAAATAACAGAATTTTTTAAAAAATACTAAACACTTTTTATAATGCACTCACAAGGACAAAATAAGTTTTCTGGATCAGAAAGGACATTTTAACTATTCCTGTAGTTTTCAGTTATTCCAAGAAAATGACCCCGCAAACGAAGAAAATTGCGGCTCAAGTCATGTAGAGAATTTCTTATCATTATCTAGCTTTCATAAATTTCAGTGTTGAAACATGCTTATTTTTCTGGGAAAGTTGTGTTTGAAATGACTTGAGTCGCACTTTTCTTCGTCATTTTCTTGTAATAATTGAAAACTACAGGAATACTTAAAATGTCCTTTCTGATTCAGAAAAGTTATTTTGTCCTTTTGAGTGCATTATAAAAAGTGCTTAATATATATTTTTTAATTCTGTTATTTTATTCTTTTTAATGTAAATGTATTTCAGAAATAGAAAAATGTTACCATCACGAAACTTCACCTTATTTCTTCACATAAATGCTCTGCACTAAAATAGTACAGTCAATGAGCACAATATAGCGTGCATGAAATATGCGATAATTTTTGACTTCAGAATATTGTTAGAGGTAGTTAGCAAGTAAACATACTAAAAGTCTCCGCCCCTAGTGGGTGAGCTACAGGTGAGAGGGTGGGAGGAAGAAAATTTTGGGTTTTTCGAGCAAATGTCGGAAACGGTTTTAAAAATGTATTTAAAATAAAAATTCAAGCTAAAGAAACCACCTATGAAACTGTTTCAACACATATTTGTCAAATTTCCAATAATATTCCGGGTATATGTTATGAAAAACCGATGATTTTCGGAAAAATTCTCTCTCTTCGTCAAACATTTGCTCCTAGTGCCTCTTAGGATCAGTATTCATGAAAATTGTCAACGACAAAGTTGTTGAACTTTAAATTTTCTTCAATTTGATATGCTACTTTGTTACATTTTATTCAACCATTCAAAATTATAGAATTTCAAACTCGCACCTTCATGACAAAAAAATGGAACACTTGACATTCAAATTTCAAACTGACTCGAATTTATCGCGCACTTCCTCTTTCCTCAATGAATTCGACAATCCTGATTTACAATGAAGAAGTATTTGCGGATTACTACAACAAAAATGATTTCACGCTTCCAAGGGGGGGGGGGGGAGAAATTGTGACAAGACGGAAAGAAAGAGTGATAAGTGTGACATCAAGCATTTTTTAATATGAATATGTTTATGAAAAGTAGCTTGTAAAACGAACTTTGTGACAAAGTAAGTGGGGGGAGGGGTTAAAAATGTTGAAAAAGTCTGACATTATTTATGGACGTACCAAGGAATCGGGCGAAGATTTGCAAAATGTCGTATATTCAGTATGAATTGGTGAACAGAGGACGTGTAGAAAGTCAGCACTATACATAATGTTTAAGGAAATTGATAACGACGTTGATTTAATTTGAATTTGTTGTTACTGAGGGTACCTAGTTTACAGAACTGTTAGGCAAAAAGAGACGACTGCATAAATCATATGGACATCAATGTCAGTTAGAAAATTGAAACGACGATCAAACAAGAAGGTTTCGGTCCAACTTTCATAATAACAGTCAGCTGACAAATCCGCTAATGATGAAGCTGTTGAGAAACGAGACAAATACGCTCCGAGATTTAGGTGATGTTGACGTCGATATTGCGAAGACAGCTATCATCAGATGGCAAAATTCTTCGGTAACTATCATTTGAGAGGAAGTCCTCCTTAATATTCTCGTGATAGTCAAATCCCTAACTGATCACACCATTCTGCTGCCAATATGTACTAGAAATCTAAAATCATACAACATATGTATCTAAGGTATATATATCAACAGTTCTCCCCCCCCCTGAATGCATTGACGCTGCTGGGGTCATATGTATCTCTCATGTTGGTGCTCTAGTCACAGAAATGTCCCTCAACGAGTACCGTTACAGATCATTTATCTAAGTGGCTGAAACATCACGACTGATCTCTAACTCTGTCGTACCACCAGGTACCGCTGCAGCTAGGAACTTATACAAATACAAATACAAATGTGACGACCAGCAACAGGCTCTGGACCCAGCTAGGCTGGTCCTAGTCAATTAATTAGTCCCCAATGAAGATCAATGGCCCTCTTAAAGCTATCCACTCCCTTGCTCATTACCGCCTCTTCCGGTAAGCTATTCCAAGTGCCCACGACCATGCTAAAGTAGTAGTTTTTCCTGATTTCCAAGTTAGCCTGAGATTTAAATAGCTTAAAACAATGACCCCTTGTCCTGCTTTCCCCGCAAAAATTTAATCCATTTACATCTTTCATTTTGATAAATTTAAATAACTGAATCATGTCCCCTCTGACTCTCCTTTGCTCCAGGCTATACATGTTAAGCCTATTAAGTCTGGTATCATAATCTAAATCTGAGAGTCCTTTTACTAATTTAGTTACCCTTCTTTGAACCCTTTCCAATACAAAAATATCTTTCTTCAGATAAGGCGACCAAAACTGAACAGCATACTCCAAATGATGTCTTACTAAACTCCTATATAAAGGCAGAAGAACTTTCTTAGATTTGTTTGAAATAGATCTATTGATGAACCCAAGCATTTTGTTGGCTTTGTTACTAGCAATACTGCGCTGTTGACTAAACTTGAAGTCCTGATTTATAAAGACACCCAGATCCATAACATTATCTGGGTGTCTCGTTTACAGGGTTCAGGACTGAACCCTGTAAACGATATCTCATACGCTTATTTCCATGACCTAAGTGTAGCACTTGACATTTCCCTACATTAACTGCCATACCCCATTTATCTGCCCACTTAGTAATATGATCTAAATCCTCTTGTAGCTGTTTTACTTGTTCTTCATTTTCGACAATCCCCATAACTTTTACATCGTCAGCAAAACAATTCATGCTTCCAGAAATATTTTCATTGATGTCATTCATAAATATAATAAACAAAAGAGGCCCTAAAACTGATCCCTGAGGAACCCCACTTAAAACATCACTCCAATTAGAATGATTTCCTCTCACAACTACTCTTTGCTTCCTACCAGTAAGCCAATTTCTAACCCAAAGTAAAGTTTTTCCTCCTATTCCAATGTCAGCTAACTTGCTGAGAAGAGCAACATGCGGTACCTTGTCAAAAGCTTTTTGAAAATCAATATAAACAACATCCACACATTTTTTGTTATCTAAAGCTAAGGTAACCTTGTCGCAGAAATGTAATAAATTAGTAGTACAGGATTTACCTTTCCTGAAACCATACTGCAAACTAGTCAACAGACTATTAGTCTCTAAGAACATCATGATCTTAATTTTGATCAAAGTTTGGAAAATCTTACAAATCACCGAAATCAAACTTACAGGTCTATAATTCCCAGCAATACCTTTAGACCCCTTCTTGAAGAGTGGCGTTATGTTAGCCAGCTTCCAGTCCTCTGGCACCGTCCCCAAGTTATAAGAAGCATTGAAAATATTCAAAATAACATCCACTAATTCCTCTGCACATTCAACTAGAATTTTCGGATAGATATTATCTGGTCCCGGAGCTTTAGTTGCTTTAATCTTTTTCAAATGAAATAAAACCTCCTCCCTGGAAAATACAAAATCCTCAAGCTGTATAATAGCTTGTGTCTTGTTAGTGTCAACTGTTGAGATACAGTTATCGTTAAACACACTGGGAAAAAAAGTTATTTAGAACATTTGCAATATCCCTATCGTTTTGGATTAAATTTCCATACTCATCAACCAAAGGCCCAATTTGACTGTTTCGAGCTTTCCCAGAATTAGCTTAAGCAAAAAACCTCTTAGGGTTCCCATCAATGTCATCTGCCAGCCTTTGCTCCAATTCTCTTTTCTGAATCCGTACCAAATACTTAAAATTTCGCCTTGCCTTACCATACTGGAGCCTCTCCGCACTCTGACCAGTTTCTTTAAACTTATGAAAAGTGGCTTGCTTATAATTAAGAGCTTCTTTAGTTTCCCTGGAGAACCACATGGGCCAAATTTTGGTACTAACACCTTTTCTCCTAAATGGAACATAGTCCCCAACGGTTTTAGCAAGTTTATCCTTAAATTCCGTCCACTGCTGATCTACGTCGTTATTTTCCAACCCTGACAAAAAAACCTCTTTCAAGCTCTGCCTAAGTGCAACAAAATTGGTGTTTCTGAAATTGGGCACAAACCTAAAATTATCATCTTTGCACACTTCAAATTTAACCCGGGACCTAATGCTGTTATGATCACTATCTCCAATATGCTCCCCTACACTCAACCCCTGAACAAAACTACCTATGTCACAAAAAACTAGATCCAAAATGGCCTCCTCTCGAGTTTCCTGAGTTAAAACTTGATCTAAGAAACAGTCACCAATTACTTTTAAAAATTCCTCTTCTTTGCCATTACCAGGATAAAAATTATTCCAATCAATACCCGGAAAATTGAAATCCCCCATTATGATAACGGATCCCTTAATGGACATGTCACTAATAATACGGTACATCTGTACATCTTGTCCCTGGTTTGAATTAGGTGGCCTGTAAATGTTTCCAAAGCGTAGCTTTTTGCCCTTACTGCTCATCAACTCCAGCCAAACCATATTAATATCAGTAGGCTTATCATTTATGACCAATTCATTGCAAATAAAATTGTCTCTAACATAAAATAAAACCCCACCACCTCTTTTACCTACTCTATCCTGTCTGAACAAATTATACCCAGCAATATGTAATAACTCTGCATCAGATTCGGTAGCCCATGTCTCTGTAATTCCAATAACATCCAACTTCTCATCCATAACTATGCTTTTCAATTCATCCATCTTGTTCCTAATACTGCGAGCATTGGTATAGAAAACTTTAAGCATGCCTAAGTTGCTTTTATTTAACACCCTGAAATTTCCTAAATTACAATTGTTAACATTACTACTCTTGTTCGTCACTTTATTTCCATTCCTAGCAATACCCAAAAAAATTTCATTCTCTCGATACCTGATGCTTGAACCATGCCCCCCATTCCAACTTAGTTTTTTGACTCCGAAGCCCTTAAAATTAATCCACTAACCATTTTGACCCCTGTAGAGCTCAGATGCAGGCCATCCCTAGCAATCCAATTCCGTTTACAATGACTCCATACATCAATGAACCTGATACTGCGCTTTTCGCAAATTGACTTCAGTAGCAAGTTCATACACCTCGCACGTTGGTTTAGCCAGCTCCTATGCACTCCATACCTGGGAAGCAAACCAACCACTTGGACATTCGTCGAAAAGCTGGTTGCTTTATCCAACAGGGATTCCCATTCCCTAGAAAACTCCTCATTTTTACTGTGGCCTACATCATTTGTTCCCACCCACAAAGTAACCATATCCTCCTTATTCAATACTCCCTTCTTTTCAGCAACCATATTAATGTCTTTTACCCGAGCCCCTGGTAAACAACACCTAGCCACCTTACGCTTTACTCTCCCAACTGTGTTACCCACCTCCCTTACCATAGAGTCCCCCAAAATTACACCCTTAGTTTCCCAATCTAACTCCTCATTTGAAACTTCCCCCTGAATCTCTGGAACATTTATACCCTCTACAACTGGCCTACACCCTAATGCTAACTGGGCTTCCAAAACTAGCATCTTAAGTCTTAAGTCTGAGAGTTCAGCACATTTAGAGCAAATATAATCCTCCTCAAAAACAGACTCATTTTCCCCCTTATACAGGCAGAACATATGACATAAATCACAAGAGATCCACCTGTCCCCCTTCCCACTCTTTACCTCTTTCATAATGCATACAACACCCATTTCTATTTAGTGAATATGTTCCAAAAGGCAAAACAGAAAGATAAAAATGCAAAAAAACACAGAATAAATACTAAAAACAGCAGTAAATAAACAGAGTTGCTACACCCAATAAAGCACACAAGATCAAAAACCAGGAGATCACCACATGTTAGGCTTAGCTCCAAAAAATGCAAAAACACTTCAAGAATACAATAACAGCAAAAATGAGCCCCCAAAACACAATAAAACTAAATTACATGATAAAGTGAAGTAAAAAAACCTAAAACTAGACAGTAATAATGAAAAATTATAGTAAAAAAACACTTATCAAATTAGCAGCAATAACACTCCCTGCATCACAGGCGCCCTCTAGTATCCAATGAATCAAAAAAGTACGTTGCAGATTTTCGTTCCGAGTGGGAACCCGAACCCTTGGCCACTCGTTAGGAAGGCCACCGCTCTAGCCATCGAGCTATCAGAGCTCCGATAATGCCGAATATCAGATAATGCCGAAGTACCGGATTAGGGGTTTGGGAAAGGAGGAATGACCAATTCGTGCTGAAACTCTCGGAATCGGATGTTGCTCCTGACGAAATCTTGAACATGATTTTAACCGATTGCTTTTCTACAAGTGACCGGAAGATCACTCGTAGAAAACCATCGTTATAAAATACTCTGTCGCAAGCTTGCATTGCTTGGGCAGTTGAAACAACGGAATCAGAATATTTATCCAGGACGAAGGGGATGACGATGACATCAATACATTACCAATTTCTTAGAACAACTTTTCCACTGCTGGTGAAATGACCCTTCCGCCTTTGAATAAAACCAAAATGTCACCTTAAAGATTTTTTATATTTCCATTTTCTAATTACTGTCAGTCCATATTCCATGTAAACATTTCCAAAATATGATTAGTAATAATGCAATAAAAGCTATAATTACAAAAAAAAGTGTTGTCGGTCAGCTACATTTACCTTATTTCGATTATAAAAATTTTCATTAACACGCTATAGCGTCACATATTCATTTCGATAAGAATAACGAAATTGAGTACATGTTAGAACTTCATAGTTTGTGACTGCTTGTCTGCTGGGTGTCGCGGTGATTCGGCATAGGCTTCGTATTTCTTTGGTATCAGGTTTGAATTTGCGTTTCAAGTGTTCAGTCGGTGGATTTTCAAGACACAGAAAGCCGTCAGGGTCCTTTATCACATGATTGCTGCACAAGGTCCCTTGAGCACCTGTTTGGCACAGACACTCTGCGACAAAAAGAACGAGATATTTTTTTCTCGTTTGAAATTGACTCTCGAAAAGTATTGATTTTCAAGAACGCATACCTAAAAAAGCACTGGAAATGTAACATATACAAAACAATTTCACAATAAATTTAGTTAACTTCCACTTGTATTCGGAACACATTTTTCCTGCCGTTTCCGAGATATAATCGAAAACCACAAAATTTGACTCCCCCCCTCTAGGGTCGGGGACTTTCAGTATGTTTACTTATTAATTACTTCTAACAAATTTCTTTCTGAGAAAGTGCTGGCTTTCTGCACTTCCTCAGTTCACTTTCGTTAAATAATGCCATGGATATGGAGCTAATTCATACTGCATAAGGGTCATTTCACATCAAATCGCCTAATGTCATGTGCCGTCATGTCTCAGATTTTGTCCATTATTTTTTTTACGAACAGATATCTGTGAGAAAAGCCCAAATTAATTTTTTTTAGATTCTTTGAATAAAAATTACGCTATGGAGAATTTTTTTCAAAAATTCGATTTTTGATCATTTTTCGGAGTCACCGTTTTGGCATGAATTCAACAAAATCTCTCTAATTTCTTGATTTTTCAACCAATTAAGCAGAATTTGGTATCAATTTCAAGCTAATATTTTTCTCTTTCAGTGTGAACGACAGAAAGTGTTCTATGAACAGTTGGGTGTTGCCAATTTTCATCTAAAGTCAGTTTTTATGTTTTTTCAATTGGGAGATTAAATAAGTTACATCTCCGGAGCAGGGGCGTAGCTAGACCCGACTTTCGGGGGGGGGGGGGTTTCTTCTTTTACATATATATATATATATATATATATATATATATATATATAGTATTAAAGAAATGAGAGGGAGGTGTATCTTACATACTTTGGAAAGGGGTGACCCTATTCCGATACTTGTGTCAAACAAAACAAAAGCAAGGAATTTTTAATTTTTTTTTAATGTTGTGGAAAATTCAACTTTTTTTTCTTTTTCCTTTAATTTAAAGTGAAATTTTCTAGCATTCTCTTGTCAAAACCAGTCTTTCCAAATCAAGGGGAAATCAAATATCTGATGAGCGTGTTCCGTTCATTTCAGTGTGACTGCTTAATTTAGAGGCTAACACACATCTACAAAAGCTGGCATCCCTGAAAGCTAATAGATACTTCCATTTCTGCCTGTAAATTGGATGTTTGGCTTTCAATCTCATCGGTGGTCAGACTATAAAGACTATTTTTACTAACTTGGTTTGCACTAAAAATATGAAATAAAATAAAAAAAGACTTCTTGAATTATAACCCACAAAAAATAAAATTTATATGTTGCTTTTTATGTATTTACATTTATGCTAAATCTAAAGCAGTTAATAAAATTTGAGCAAAAAAAGTTAGGGAAGAAATATAGGCGGTAGAAAGTTATTCGCTCAAATGCATACCATCTGTTCTCCTCTCAAGTCTTTATTTTTAATTTTATTAGCCGCTTTAGAATTTACATAAATATCTATTTGAGAGTGCAACAGCAATTTTCGGGTATTATAAAAAGAAGTCTTTTTTTTTTCTACTTTTTAATCCGAACCAAGCTAATAGAAATAATCTAGATTCATCTCGTTTTTAAACATTTTATTCATGTAATGCTATGCAGTTTTTCTTTTGAATTAAAATAAAATTACCTTCAGAAGGGTCCGATGGGACTGATGTTGCTTTGCAGACTGTACTTCGTTTTCTTCAGACGACGTTAACTTTCTCTTTTTAGAGCAATCCTTTTCGTCATTTTAATTTTTTTTTTTTTGGTTGAAAAAAGCTTGTTATCGGTCTTGCTCGCTTCATTATGCAACAACTTTCACTTAGAATGTACTATTTTAAACAGACTGTACGTTTCCAAAAGAATATGCAGTAAATACTGGATGAAAAATCAATGTGATTGCAATGGATACTCTGGTTAGCGAAGGTCGTTTTGACTATGACCTATGACACACACGAGATCAGACCAACAAAAACCTCTATCGTCTCGAATTCCGGTTATGCTATCATTTTCGGATTCAAAGCCCAATGATCTTTAAAGCAGCAAACAAAAACATTTTCTTCAACTCAGAAACAGAGGAATTGTCTTCAAGAGTTGAGGAGGCAGTGGAAAAAAGGGAGAAATGCGTTCCACGAATAGGCTTTCCAGGAAGATTAACCAAAGGACAGTCCTTTCGCGCACTTTCTTGGAAGAAGAGTAAAGGGGTGAAATTCACAGGTTTGAAATGTTAAGATGAACATTTCAATTTCATGTTTAAAGATCATTCAAGTTAAAAACCATTTCGCTCTGTTATCCGGATTAGTACTGTTCTTTGGTAGCTCTCTTTCTTAAAATTGTGATTCCTTAGAAAACCGAAATGATAGGAGTGAAAAGAAAGTATAAGTTTTTTTCAAGTGATGAAAAAAGGAAAATTGTAGAATACTGACCAAGTTAGATTTGCTGCAATTGCTAACCTCAAGAGCATAAATAATGAATCCAAAAAAAAAAAAAAAAATCAGGAAAATCAGGGACCAAAAAGCAATAAAAGACTTCTTCTTGAAAAAGATATGCTTAAAGTTTCTTTTACTCTCAAAATGATTCCTTAAACTCTCAATAAAGCACTAAATAATGTAATAATAGAATAAATACCTAACAAAACTAATAAAGAGGAATTTTAATCAAGAGCCCACGTTGTCTTTAGTATCGATTTCAAATTTTCACCATCATATTTCAAATTTCTATAAAAAGTCTCTTTAAGCCCCCGTATTTCAAAACGTCTTTATCTCGATTTTTTTCTTTAATGTGAAATTCGAAATATACAGATTCGACTGTATACAATATTCCCACTGCGCGGCTCATAAAATTAAACATATTTAACAATTTGCAGAATCAATGACAAACAAAGGCTGCATATACGTGGATTTAACAAATCAATCTCATTTCTAAAGCGAAGTGTCAACTTTCACTCAATTATCAAAAAATTGTCGCAGCAGAGGAAGGCGTCTTAATGCTTGAGGGTCACACATGGAGCAGATTTTCAATGGCATTGGGGGGGGGGGGGGAGCGAAATGAATTTTTGACCTTTGTTACTCAGGAAAAAGTCGTTTTGATTTTTTTTCTTTTTTCTTCTTTTTTTTCTTTCTCTTCCCTCTTTCTCTCTCTTTTTTTTGAGACTAACGTTTCGGGGGGGGGTTGTCCCCCAAAACCCCCCCCCTTAGCTACGTTTCTGCTCCGGAGTACCTACTACGATCTGCATCATTTTTTTTTTTTTTTTTTGTAACATATTCAAATCATTCTCTTGAATTGTAGAAAAAAGTAGAAGGGTGTTTTTTGTTGTTTTGAAATAAAAAAATAAAGTTTGTTTTGCAGAAAATAGAAAATTTCTAGTACTTTAAGTCCTTTTTAAGCTTAAAAAAGGCCAAACACTTTTCAGAACAATTAATACTGGACTCTCAAAAGATTTGTATCAATAGTTAATCGCTAAAAATTTGTTTACTTTTGAAAAGAATTGTGCAAAAACCTCCGTTTCAGACTTCGCAAAAATAAATCAATAAATGAAAAAAAAAAACACTTTTGATTGAAAGTGTACTAAATATTAAGAATAATAATTTGAAGAATAGTATAAAAAATATTTCTAATGGCATTATTTAGCTTTTTTTGACAATAAAAGATGGGGAAAAAAAGAATAATTACTATTGAAAAGTTTTCATAGCCTAAATTTGTTTGAATTACGTAACACCTGACAATGATCTTCCGCTCTTACACTACTCATTCAATACGCATCATTCTTCTTTCGCTTAGAAAGTATATCGACACATAGCTTTCGTCGATTACAAAATGTAAAATGAAAGGCATGCTTGTGCGGACAGCATTTTCTTTTTTAAATTTACTATTTCCTTTGAATCAGAAGACGAAAAAGTCAGAATTTCTATCAGTAAGTTTCAAAGAGGTTTTAAAATATACTTCAATCAGCAAAAATAATCTTCGGAGAAATCTAAAGTTGTGGAGTACTTACTGTAAGTGTGGAAGTTCATTGGCAGGTGTAACGTAATCCAAACAAGATTATGCTAAGAAAAGTTTTCAACAGTAATTTTTTTCCCCCATCCTTTAATGTCAAAAAAAAAAAAATCGATTTTAACTATTTTATACTATTCTTCAAATTATTATTCTTAATATTTAGTACACTTTCAATCAAAAATGTTTTATTTATTTATTTATTTTTTTGCGAAATCTGAAATATAGGTTTCTGCACAATTCTTTTAAAAAGTTTTTTTGTTGTAGTAATCCACAAATACTTCTTCATTGTAAATCAGGATTGTCGCGTTCATTGAGGAAAGAGGAAGTGCGCGATCCATTCGAGTCAGTTTGAAATTTGTGAGTGTCAAGTGTTCAATTTTTTTGTCATGAAGGTGCGGGTTTGAAATTCTATAATTTTGAATGGTTGAATAAAATGTAATAAAGTAGCATATCAAATTGAAGGAGATTTAAAGCTCTACAACGTTTTCGTTGACAATCTTCATGAATACTGATCCTAAGAGGCACTAGGAGCAAATGTTTGACGAAAAGAGAGATTTTTTTTCCGAAAATCATCGGTTTTTCACAACATGTACCCGGAATATTATTGGAAGTTTGACAAATATGTGTTGAAACAGTTTCCCAGGAAGTTTATTTAGCTTGAATTTTTATTTTGAACGCATGTTTTCCACTGTTTCCGACATTTTCTTGAAAAACCCCAAATATTCTTCCCCCCTCCCTCCCACCTTCAGCGGTGCCTAAAAATCCCCTAGGGGCGGAGACTTTTAGTATGTTTACTTACTAACTACCCTTAACAATATTCTGAAGTCAAAAATTACCGCATATTCCATGCACGCTACATCCCTGTTTTGATCACTCATTGACTGGACTAAAAAGAAAATAAACCAATATACGTGCCTAAAACTTTAAGCAGTTAGCACTAAAATTGAATCCTTGTTCCTCTCTAGGATTAATTTGTGTGCTAATTTAATTGAAACCATTTGAATATTAAAGCTTTCTTTAACTAATTTATGCTTCAAAACATACAAGTTACTTGTGGTAAAGATCCTAATATGTCTCTTTATTTAGCCCCATTATCGATTATTTTCATTGATGAGAGCATTTCATGTTTGCTCCAAAGCCTTGATTCAAAATTTCCATTATGATTACTGTTAACAGCACTGTTGCAAAGCAACAAAAAATTTGTAACAATAGGTTTTATAATTAAACATTTAATGGGGAAATTACATGAAATTTGCTGTTTTACATATTAACCGAAATAATAATTTTATTTTAAAATTTAAATTTTTCAGCGTTAAGTTGTACCTTAAGATTAAGCAAATCATTTAGTGAAATTCCGAAGTCTTCCGGTCTAGCTGCTGAGATATAAGCAAAACCAGGCTTCAGATTTCTCCGTGACAATCAAGCCAAGTATAATAAAAATGCTTAATTTAAAAAAAATGTTTGATCATATTGTAGCATCCAATTATATATTAGTTACAACTAGTATAACTAGGGGCCGAGATATCTTGAATCCAAAATTAGAACAGTTTAAAAAATAAAGCACTTCTCACGAAACGTTTCATGGTAAGGTTTTTCCTTCAAAAAAACAAACTTTAGGGACAAAAAAAGTTGCAACGGACGCTACTATGTTTGAAATAATACTCAATAAATAAAAAATAAAGAAAAAAAAATCACTTTTATCATTTTAAAAACTATTTCTTAAGTTACTTTCTCTGCCATAAATCCTGCCAAGTACTTCAATTTTTTAATTACTGGAAAACACAATGAAACATAATAGTAATTACGTCTGCCGATTGATTCTGCTTTTTAATTGTTGCCAAATACAATAAAAATAATTATAATTACAAAGTTCATTTTGTAAATAAATTAAAAAATAATAATTTCGAGACTGATAAAAAACACGCATAATTTGGATTTTGAGCATTTTAAAGTTTTCAAGTAATGCAACTTTTCAAAGCTGCATTAGATTCTGTCACGTTATCAGTTTTTAGTGGCGTTAAGATATTCTCTCTTAATGCGCAAAGTCAAAAACCTTTCTTTTTTTTTTTCACTATTTTTATTTTAAATGAGGATAGGTATTTGCTTTGCACAAAAACTATGAAATAAAATAAGTACACAATTTCTCTATTACAACACTCAAAAATCGCAGTTAATCTCAAGATCTTTAGGTTAATTCTAAAGCAGCCATTGAAATTGAAATTAAAAATTGAGAGAACAAAAACTAGTATGTTGTGGCCATCACGAAACTTTCTTCTGTATTTTTCCTTTTTCTGATCCCTCCCCATGCTTGACGAGGAAGCAATATTCCTAACAAAAACAAAATTACACATGCAAAAACTTGACGACTATCCCAATGTCTGAATTATTGTAAAAACAAAACAAAGAGCGAAAATTGAAAGAAGGCAAGGCGCCTGGCACGCAGCCCTTCGTTATCTGAAAGGGGTCAGTAGCTCCTGGAATAGTAATAGTAATAGAAAATTGAAAGTTACTTTAAAAGCCTTACTTGAATTAATTACAAATATTTTATTTATTAACAAACATAAGATGGCAACAGTTTAAAATTTTAAATCATTGAGATAATATTTCCGATCATTTCCATACAATTAAAATCACGAGAAATACGCAGACGACAATCTATTACGATTTATCTTTTTTATTGTTGCATTAATAAAACTTTTTATTCGCAAAAAAAAAAAAAAAAATCAACACCTTTTGGAACGATTGGAGTCAAAATTGAACCAAAGCCTGTTTACGTATGGATTCACATATATTCCAAATTTCAACCAGAACGTAGCATTACTTCTTGAGATAGGGCACTCATAATGGAAAAAAAGAACGGGCGATTGCGCTACCCCCTTTTTAGCTGTTGACACCAAAATAAAATCTGCTCTTATACCCACTAAGTGCTACTTGTCAAAAAATTTGTTTGATTCCGTTCGTTATTTCTTGAGATACAGCAGTCACAATTGACGACAAAAAACGTTCTATAACTCAACCCCCGTTTGAGCTATTGACACCAAAATTGAATCAGCACCTGCTCCTGTTAGGGGCAACATATGGACCAAATTTTGTTTCATTCCGCCAGTTACTTCCTGAGGAATAGCAAGCACGCGTAACTCAAAAAACGTCCCATTGCTCCACCCCCCTTGGAGGAATTCGCGCCAAAAACCAATGGGCACAAGTTCACATAGGGGCACATATGTGTATCAAATTTTGTTCAATTTCATGCGGTAGTTTTTGCTGTAGAGCGGCCACAAAAAACTGGTCACACACAGACGTGACACACATACACACACACATACACACACACACATACACACACACATACACACAGACAGACATTTTCCAAAAATAGTCGAAATGGACTCAGCACACCTCAAAACGTTCGAATCCGTCAAAATTCGAAAATTTGCACGAATCCAATACTTTCTTCTATATATTAGATATAGAAGAAAGTAAAAATGGGTTGTGATATTGTAAAAGCGATTCGTTACGACACTAATTTTACATTTGCATTTCTTAGAAGGTATGATCGAAGCTATAAACAATTTAAGTGAAGTAGTTAGTTTTTGAACAAAAACATAAACAATTTTCTTCAAATAACTAAAAATTGTTTATTTACTTTCACAACAATTTTAGGAACATAGTAATATAATTACAGTTTGTAGTCTCCCCTGTAGTTAACACAACAAGAAAATACACAGAAAGCTTACTTCGAATACGACAAACTCAAGAGGATCACAATTAAATTTCATACACGAAGTTGAAAAATTTAATTATATGCTAGTGGTTTGAGCAAATTTAAAGTAGAACGTACTGTTTACAATATTAGAATCTAGTATCGAAAAATCAAAACTTCAATTTCTACTTTTAAAAAAATGTCACTTCGTACGATTTTTAAGGGAAAATCTGGTTTAATTGTTACTTAGTGACGTAATTAAAATGTTTTTTTTTTTTTGTAAATAACGTGAATGAAATTGACAAAGCAAAATTACTACACATTCTCCACTTCTCTCTTTAATGCCTTTATTTAGTAAATTATTCTCTCCCACTTTGTTCCCCAAACGTTCATCACAGTAAACTTACTGAATATTTATTTAAGCACATTTTCGTTCATTCTCACGAAAATAGTACCAATCCCGTCAGACTCTGATGAATTTTGTTCATCAATTTAAATTAATTTCCATCATCTATATATATTTTTTTGATTCACTATTTATTTGTGCATAATAAGCTATCAATGGTTTTTTATGAAGGTTTTTTTTATATTTTTATCACTTCGTCTAAATGAGGGGGAAAAATGGAATGAACAAAAAAGTAAAAAAAAAAAACGTTCTAACCATAGTGAAAATTATTTGAAATAATGACCCTAAAAGTATTAAATTATGTTTGCAATTTCAAGAGAGAGAATTTTTTTTTAAATCATTAACATAAATGCAACGGAGTGAACATTAAACAGAGTTAACTTTCAGAATAAAAGAGTTCAACTCACTTTGTTTGTGGATTCATGGCCCCTACTCTAGTGAGGGTTATGGTTGATTGTAGAGTTCAAAGTAACTATCAGTCATCTTAATATAGCCAAATTCAATGTAATTGTTTATTTTATTCACTTTCGGGGAAGCATCTGAAAAAGTTACGTTAGTTCGAATGCACCCAGGTGCGTTTTAAAAGATGTAGATGGTATCTTCTTTTTCCTGGGTTTGCGTGTATCTATGATGAAATACTCCGCTTGAATACTAAATTTTTTAACTTAGAAAAATTTTAGTAGCTAGAATTTGTTCGAATTTAAGACCCTACAGTTTCGTAGAATGAATTTGACACACAAGAACTAATATTTTCTTCCCAAGTTTATAAGTTTGTTTCCGGAAACGAGTGTTCATATTTGGTATTTTGAAAATGTAATCCTTTTTTACGATGTAGGGGAATGTGGGGCAAAGTGAAATAGTTAAGATAACTTACTTTTCCCAAAATGGACAAATCGGAAATTTACTTTGAAAATTATGATAATAAAGAGAGAACAATGTATTTTATATTTTTGGCAATAAGGTTGTACTTAAAAAAAAAGTTGGAAAATTTTCACTTCTTTTTTTTTTTTTCATGGGGCAAAATGAAAAATAATTTTTTTTTAATAAAATATTTTCTATTTAATATTTAAAAAGTTTTTGGTCAAATGAATGAGTAAATAAATGATATAAGTAGAAATGAATGATAATGAGTAAGAAATGAATGATAATGAAACAAATAAATGAATAAAATAAATTATGTATGAAAAATAAATAAATCAGCGAATAAAATAGTGAATGTATAAGAAAAAAAGTGAATTATTAAACAAAGTAATGAAAATAAAGTAATTAATAAATAAATACGTAAGTGATTTAATAAATGATTGAATAAATAAGTGAAATGAACTATTTCAATTTGCCCCGCTTGCACTTGACTAATTAGAAAAAATATTTGAAATAAAAATAAGTTCAATATTAAATAAATAAATACTACAAGGAATATTAGTGGGTTTCATTTATATTTAAAATGATAAAAACAAGAACTTGATTACTTTACAGTAACAAGACTAATTTTTAATTACTACAAAATATTGTAAAATGAGCATTAATTTATAAAAATGACTTGTATTATCTTACGCTTTAATCTTCAGAGATTCTTTTTTCCTGACTGTAATTGACTACATAAGGTACTACATGGTTAAAATATTACCAGATAGGTGGCGCTAAAAACAAAGCAAATATTCCACTATTTCTTTATTACGCCCCACATTCCCCTACTAGTGTTTAGAGAAGAGTAAGCTTACAAGTAACTAGGAAAAATAGACAACATTTCTTTCCTGAGACAATAAATATCTAAAAATGTTTAACTATTGTATTATTTCTGTTTTAAGAATATACACGTTATCGTGAAAGATCGAAGTTGAAGAATCTCTACTTTCACCAGTGATTCATCTGAAATATTCGGTCTTTTACCGAGGTAATTGGTATGTGAATGTTCACTGTTATTTATTACATTTCGGACTTTTAGAGTAACATATACAAAGCTATATGGTAAATTTTTGAAGCAATAACAACAGCTTCAGGGTTCGTACGCTCCGGGAAAACCTGGAATTGTCAGGGAAAATGAAACAGTTAAAAATGTCAGGGAAATGTCAGGGAATTTTCCAAATTTGCCCCCCAAATTTTTTTTCCAATTTTTTCCCAGGGAACTTTGTTTCATGAGATCTAATCTCCCTTTTTATCTATTTTTCCTAAATTGTAAAAATTTTGAGGCAAAATGAAACTGGCAATTAAAAAAGTGGCGACCCAAAAGAACTTTTCGCAGCCGCTATTTTTGACCCTCAATAGTTCTCAAGAAAATAATTCCTCGGGTGAATAAGAATTATGCACAAACTCAACAGGGAAGAGGACAATTTACTGCTTCGGAAGCACAAGCCTGAAAAATGGAGGTGGGGGGGGGGGGGGGGGGGGGGGGGATCTGGGAAAATCGTTTTTTTTTTTTTTTTTTTTTAAATCGGAAAGTCTTTTAAGCTACGTGTGAAACGTAGTTGCCATTTTTGGTCACTCACAGGATAGAAGTAGACACGATCCTTAAATATCAAAGTTTCCAAAAACAAAGCATAATTGGAATTTTTTCTTCAACTGCAAATTAATGAAAGTATCACAAAATGTGCTGAAAATTGTTTTATTATTATTATTATTATTTTAAATAATTTTCTTGAGAAATGAAAAATTTTGTTCTTAAAACTTAATTTTATCTTCATTTCATTGGATGCAATTTGTGCTAAAAACTTTTCAACTGAATTCTAGTTTCATGAAGATTTATTATTTTTAAATTGTTTTCATGCTATAAATTCAAAAAATTACTTCTTAGTTTTGGGCGCAGCCGCCACATTTGGTCATTCCCAAGATGGAAGTACACAAGACTTTTTTTAAGTGCCGAAGTTCCCGAAAAAAGCATTGGATGTTAATTGCTATGCAAACTATTGAAAACAACGCAAAATGTGCCTTATTTTTCGGATAATTCATAATTATTTTCTTGAAAAATGCGAAAATTTATCTTCAGAACAATTTTTTTTATTCTAATTAATTTAGACCCTTATGTGCTAAAAACTGACTATTTTGACTTAACTGTAGTTTTTTAAGGAATATTAATTATTTATAACTACTTTTATGCTACGAATTCAAAAATCTACTTATTATCTTAAGTTTTTCACTTAGTCGTCATATTTGGTCGTTTGCATGATGGAAGTAGACGTAAACTTCCAAAAACAGAATTGGATGTTTATCTCTATGTAAACTATTTAAAATAACATAAAATGTGCAACAAATTATGAATTTTTAAAAATTAATTATTTTCTAGAAAAGAAAAATTTTAATGGAAGCATTCTTTAATAAGCTAAAGAAAAAAAAAAGATATTGGCATTGGCCTATAATCGGCGGATGTAGATTTTTGTTATTATGCATTTTCTGGTATGGCGATCGATGCAACAAGTTAATCATATTTATACTGAAAAATAGCTTTGTATTTTGCTCAATATGTTTTGTGTTACATACTAATAAGAAAATAAAAAGGAGTATTGTGAACCAAAAGACCAAAAGCGAATGCTAAAAGATTGCTGCTCCACTACAGCAAAACGCTAATATTACTCATAACACATGACATCGAGAAAACGCTAAAATAAGTTGGAAGCACTTTGTTTTCAACAATTAGTAAATCAATTAAAACAATTTTGAAAGTGTTTAAAAAAACTTAAAATTTGGAAAAGAAAAAAAAAGATTTTTTTTAAAAAAATCTATGGAGAAAAGTTTCAGTTCTTCCGCATTGCTACTTTAAACAATTTTAATTATTTTGAAAATATTGCTACCTAAACTTAATTTTGAATGGAGCGAGTAACCTGGAAAAGTCGGGGAATTTTTTTTTAACCACAAGTGTATGAACCCTGCAGCTTTTTTAAAGGAAAGGTTTTTCAATTTTTACAAAAGTCATTGCATACTATAGAGCAAAATATCAACTTTATAAGACGTACCAGCGCGCATTAAAATCTCTTCTCCTCGTTTTTAGAAAACTTTATTAAAAATTCAAAATAGAGTTCTTAACAAGTTCAGGATGACGAACAATGAATGATCTTATATTTACATCTTCAAAATTACAAATAAGTGATTCGGATCTTAAAGCCAGTTCACAGGAAAAAAAAAAGTTCAGACATTTTAAAAGCGCTGGATTCAAATTCTACTAGTCTATCTGAAATTGAAGTTATGAGTTTTAACATCAATACATAAAAATTATTTCCAAATTTTAAAATGAAAGGAATAGCAAAACCGTTATTCATTAAAATACAGAAAACTTTTATATGTAAACTTATGAACCAATTAAGATAGATCGTGAGCGTGGTTTGTAATGATTGTTGCTGTTAAAACTAGCAGAGGTTTCATAAGTAAATGCTCAAATCTTCCAAAATAATAAATTTTATACAGAGTGAACATAAATATCGGAACTGAGAATATTAATAATTGAGTGAAAACATTAAGTCGCTTTGACCAATTTTTAATTGGAATCTTGTTTAACCAGGGTCCCCAAAAGGCAGTGGTGCTTAATTTTTTCACCCCGAGGGTTACCTTATTCTAAGATAAAACTCGTGGGCCGGAACGCATAAAAAATTAAAATATTATTTCAATTTTTCTACTTTTTCAAATATCATGGGAAAACGCGGGAAAGGAAAGAAAATTACAAATCACAAATTGTTGTTAGCATTTCTTCTTGATTACTTTATTTATACGAAGTTTTAATCTGTTTCTTAGAAACAATTGTCTGACTATTCGGCTTCAAATTTGCAACAATCATTCGCAATACTAAATAAAGGCTATGGCTATCCTTTGTTTTGAAAGGTTCTAGTTATATTTTTTGATTCGTTACATTGAACATAACGACTCGCCACATGAATCGGCTTCGAGGTCCACATCTAGCCTGCAGATCGTAAGTTGGCCACCACTCACAAAAGGTAACGCACACATCACGAGATCCTCTTGAATATTTCATATTCTAATGTATACCAATTTTTTATCTTACAAACTATCTGCATTAACTTCCCAGTTTAAAACAGCGCTAAAAACTTCACAATGAGTTAAGAGTATCATTCATAGGCGCCCATATGGGGGAGGGGTGCTTAAGGCCTTCCCCATCTTAGAAATTAAAGCCTTTAGTAGTTTTTCTTTAAAAAAATTTAAAAACTCTAATCTGTACTGAAATCGGTTTCCATAGGGAAAATATCCTGATAAACCATGGGGTAAATCTGAGCTCCCCTTAAAATTTTGCATATGGGTACCCATGGTATCATTTATAAACACAAAATAATGACACAGTAATAAATGAGATTACTTGTGAAAAAGTTTTTTACACTTTTTCATCTAGAATTGCAGAACGCGTCAATATCATTTACAACAAATTTCTGCAATCGAAGATGAAGAGGCGAACTTTTTCATGATTTTTCTATCGAAATAATATTGCAGCAGATAAAACTCTTCTCGTTTCACAGTTTAGAATTTTTAAATAAACACCAGATAAATACCGAAGATGCAATTGGAAGATGTTTGTTCTTCGCACAACATGACAAATAGCAACTTCTTTAGAGGTTTGAAGAACAAACAACTTCCATTTTGGAATGTTTAATGAAATATAGAAAAGGCACTTTCAATGAGCGTAATAACTTGCAAAATTTTTGAGCAAGATACCAACTATCTTCTCAGTAATTTCATTTTAATTGAGCACTTGGATAACCTTCCTTTTTTATCTAACTAACTTTACAATATAATTCATTATCAAACAAATATTATATTAAAATTAAAAATTTAAAAAAAAAAGACTTTACTGACTAAATTCTGTAAATACTGACTAATACTGACCAATTTTTAAAATACTGACTTTAACTGGCCAGTTTTATGCCCTGTGAAACTTTTAAGCATGATAGAAGTAGCTGGAATTAAAATTTTATTTCCTTTCCTTGCTGCTCTTTGACTTACCATCAACATTATTACGCCACTTCAGCAAAAACAGAAAAGGATGAGGCCTTTAAATTAAAAATATATCATTAAGAGTTTGGTACTGAGAACTTGCGTGCTAGAAAAATTGTACGGAAGAAAATGAGAGAAAAGGTTATAATTTAATTTTGTAATTTACTGCTGGTATATAAATTCAATTTATCATTGAAATTGAGTAACATGTTATAAAGAGTTAGAGGTCCAATAAAAATATTTTATGATAAAATCAACTATGTTTGCGAAGCTGAAGAAGTTTTTACAACGTTTTGGTCAAAAAAAGAAATAGGGAAAAATGTGTACAAGATATGGGATATTACGAAAACGAATATATTAAAAACGATGAAAAATATGGGGGAGAGGAAAGAATATTTTGATCAGTTGTCGCAACAAAGACACAGAAATACGAACTATGATGCCTACACTTAAAGGAAAAGTCGAAAAAAATCGAACAAAAATGATATGTTTAATCGCTAATGGTGTTTATGAAGAAACAAAATGATGAGGAACAAATTTTATTTTAAAAATGCGTTAAAAGCTAAGAGAAACATTAATATATTATTTAAAAAAGTGATGAAATTTTATGTGTAGAATAGAAATTCCCAACCTCTTAACACAAAGCGCTCTTTTCTTAAGACCATTTCTTAGGCGATTACTCTAAAGTCGAATAACAGTGGCCCAAACAATTAAATGGTTAATTGTTAAAATTCTTTATGGTTAAACTAAAGGTAAAATGAACTAAAAGTTCCCGAATTATTAAAAAAAGGATTTATTAAACTTTTAGATAATTTCGCATAATCCCGATGCATAAGCACTGATACAGTACAGAAATTGTCTCATTGAAGTTAGTTTTTTTTTTTTCTCGTTTTGTTTAATTAAGGTAATGTTTAATTTATTTTTAGGAGAAGAAGTAGATCCTCAGTAAAACGAATGCGGAATCGTTAAGGTTCTATGCAACATAGGTTTCAATTCGATTCCCTGGTATGAAGGCCTTAATGATAGGGGCATATATGTTTGGAAAAAAAAAAACAGTAAATGTAGTCAAATACAGAAAAATGCATTTGAAATGCGCCCCCAAGGGCAAAGAGAACCTCTAGGAACCCAGATAGCACACTTCGTTTTATAAACGTTGTAAAATGGTTGTTAACGTTGCGGTAACCATTTTAAAACGATTATGATACGTTTGAAAGTTATGTACGCTACCCGAGGAACTTACAAAATGGCAAGATGAGCCACAGCTAATACAAAGCTTTTGATGATTTTACTGTTACGCAAGATTTAAACGTTTTCTCAAATGGACGTTCTTCACTACACATTTAAAAAACAAAACCATTAAACTCATAGCCTGTCACTCGAAAAGATAAAAATAAAAGTGAACTACTTGAACAGAAATAGTGTAATCAGTAAAAAGCACCAGTTTTTGTTTTCTATCTCTCCTTTGTTTGAAGATAGTTTCTATTTATACTGCGTTTTTGTTAGAACACACACACTATAAAAACAACATCAATTACTTATAGATTCTTTCTCCATTAATCCGGGATTGCATCCGTACAAAACTTCGAACTCAAAGCCAGAACTAGGAGCAAAATTTCACTTTTTGTCATAGGTAGGCACTAGTTAAAGCACTCATAAAACAATGAGATCTCTCTTATTATTTCGAACAAACAACTGTCATTTTAACAACATAACACAGAAAAAAAAAAAATTTAACACGAAAAAAATCTGTACGAATAGAGTAAAGCCATTTAAATTAGCTTCGAATAGTTTTCTCTCATGAATGTATTCAGAGAGGTGAGGTAACAATGTTTTGAGAATGTATCGTTCTCAAACTTGATGCTCGCGATTCCTGTTCGTGGAGTGCTTGTAGAGTATGTCTCTACTGTCACACCAACTGAGCAAAGTTTGACGCAAATGAGCATAGTTAAATTTTCAAACTCTTGTGCACTGAAGACCTTCCAAATCAATGACTGTCCTTCGATCAGTAGAAGCTTCTATGTGAGGTTCAGCAGAAATCACATCAATAAAAGCCACTGTTGGCGGTTTCGCTGCGCACTTATGCTGCTGTCGAGGAACTGGAATCGAGGTATCGTTCACTGCTAAGTTAATTTCTAAATCAGCAGCAGCTACAACAGTCTGTAGAGCAGGTGGAGGCTTCAACCCGTAGCCATTTTTAACAACATTTTGAGCAGGCTTTTGGTGAGATTCGCTGGATGTGGTAAACACTTGCAGTGAACCTCTACCGTAGTTTGCTGGCTGTAAGTTTGGTGAGATGGGTAAAGGTAAACTAAGTCGCCTAGGCCTTGGAGCAGGCTCATCTTCTTTCAATGTTTGTACGAGTTTAAGGAGTCTTTGGATTTTATGATTATGATTGCGGTCTCTGAGTTCTGGAGCAGGAAATGATTGCATTCTTTTAAGAGGTGCTCTGTTTCGAGGTTTTATTGTCCGACTCTGTAAAATACAAAGCATACATTTTATTAGCAACTAGGTAAAGAGTAAATAAAAAATGTTACTTTTTTAACGCATTTGTTTTAAAAAGTAAATTTCTCAATTCCACACCTTCCATCTCTATTAAACGATCACATAAGACTGATAGTTTGAAGTATTATTACTGTGTTCACACCTGCATTATAAATACAAGTTTGTCCCAAGTATAACACGGTTAATTCGTTCTGTGCAGTATCAAAACCGTGTTATACGAGACCTTTTTTAATAAATAATTTTTCAACAGTGTATTGAACAAAAATAAAATTAAATCTTTTAAATTTCGTTTTATATCAACAACGTGTAGTCAGTGGCGGATTGGTTGACAAAATCGGCCCTGGCATTAGGAGATGTAGCGGCCTCGTAGTTCTTATAGATATTAAATTTTACCTAACGATTGGGATATCACTTAAATATGAGGAAATTATGCTTAACAACTAAATATGTTTTATTTTAACAAAATTTAACAGATAGGAACACTTCTGCGCTTTAATGGTGAACAGATTGATACACTATTAGCTAAACCTTATTTTGGGAGAAATTGTGACTGTAATTGTCCATTTAAGTATTTTTATAATGCCCGGAACTTGATTGAATATTTCCGTAATGATAACACTGCTTGGCTAGTATGTCCTTTTCTGCAGTCATAACAAGTAACTTAATTGCCCTGTTATATGAAACTAATCAAGCGATGTTCATGGGTGAAAGACTAGGACCGTCTTAGAACGTAATGGGTCCCTCGACTCAAACATACATTACTGGGCCCTGTCAAAAACATTCCCTTTTTATACTGCCATACCCTGACGACCCCCAGACTCGATGCGAGGTCAAAACCTGGTGGGAGGGGTCGGGTACGAGTTCGGCAGCCCCTTAATTTTTTTTCAAACGCATGTATCAATACAAAGAGAGAGAGAGAGGAATTAGCTTTATGGCTTCTGGGAATCATTAAAGTATTTGCAATACAAACTTAATGGAAAGATTAACATTGAGTCTGAAATAGGGGGGTCCGGGGGGCCTCTCCCCCGGAAAATTTTCGAAACTATAGTCTTAAAAACTCAATTTTAGACGATATTTGGTGATGTTAGGGGAGCGTGGGTTCAGGGTTTCTTCTGCTGCAATTTTTCGGAAGTGGAAATCCAAAAACAGAATTTTAAATTATCTTCGAGTATATGGCATGAAGAGCGGTTCCGGCGGCTCTCCTCTCAAATTTAAAAAAATATATTAGCTCTGAAAACGCCGTTTAAGAAAATCTTTGGTGATTTTAAGTCAAGATAGATTTCGAGGCCATCCACCAGAAAATTTTCAAATTGAAATCTTAAAAGCCTTTTTTGGTGAAGACTAGGGCACCGGCAGTTACTCGAAAGTTAAGTTCCAAAAACGAAATTTTTGCTGACCTACAGTGATGTTAGAAAAAAGAGTTTTCAGGAGGCTCACCCTGGAAAATTTTCGAAATTGAAGCACTAAAAACGAGAGATTTAAAACGTTCTTCATTGATGATGCCGAAAGAGAGGAGGGGAGGGGCACTTTCCCAGAAAATTTTTGGTATTTAATTTAAAAACACAGTTTTAGACCATCTTTGGGAATGTTAAAAAAATGGGAGAGGTTCGAGTACTTTCCTCCAGCAAATTTTTGAAGCTGGAATTTCATGTTATGGCGGGAGTGGATTCGGCTGTTCTCTTATGAAGTTATTCAAAATTGAAGCCCCAAAATTTTAATTTTACACTATCTTCGATGATATTAGGAGGGGGAGAGGTTCTGGGGACCACCAGAATTCTTTCGACATTGGTTTTTATCAACTTATTTTCTTCTTAAACTGAGGGGACTGAAACCGTGAGTTTGTACAGAGTACAGAATACTTTATGTTTCGTCAAAAATGTTTGAAACTCGCATTTCGGTGGTCTTTGGCCTTTGATTTGATAATCTTAATAATGTAAGTCTTTGATACTCCTCAATGGTATTTTAAGATTGCATTTTTTAAAATAATTTTACGGGAAAAATATTTTGTCACTTTTATTCCAATTGTTATAAACAGGGTCGCTGAGAGCAAAAGCGGATCCAGGAAAAAAAATGAATTTTTTCACAGGCCCCCTTCTACACCTTTCACCATTAGGATATTTTACCCTCTGCGCGAGTTCAATTCCGAGCCGGGCGGGCCCCTATTCTCCAACTAAGTTGACATGACCTCACGTCGGCCCTTGTTGTAAGTTGCATTTTATAGCAATTGTGATTGTCATTTATAAATAAAAGCGTCAAAGAGACCAAAAGTATTTTAACCTTTTACGACAGCTAAGGTTTCCCTGTTTTTTTTTTTTTTTTAATTTATTCATTTATTTTTTATCACACCACTAAAAACATATTGGCAGCCCCTGGGTCCGACTAACTAAAAGTGTGGCCCTAGGTCCACATTAATTTGGAGGCCCCCTGAAGACTATGCAATGTTTGATTTACATTTTTAAAGTACGAATGCACTTTTGGAGACCTCTTTGTCTAATCACACAACTATGTATAAATCACTCATGTGCATTTATGAATCCTCTTTGGGCCCCCTCATAATCGTGACTAAGTAAATTCGTTACTGGCAGAATGATTAAAAATTCCCCTTTAAAGAAGTTTTTTTCCAATTAATAAGTCATAATTTTGTATTTAAAAAAAAAAAAAAATAGATGTATTTTTCATATCGTTGCAATGCTATGCAAAAATGTGGGGCCCCTTAGGAAGATGGGGCCCTAGGCCTAGTCAACCTGTGTGGTAATCAGACCCTGGGCAGCCCCATTTCAGAAATCCCCCCCCCCCTTTTGGTGACGGCCCTGCCTCCCTCCACCCGCATGCTTTAGCCCATGCGTAAAGAGGTAAAGAGGAGCTGAGGCTGTGTTTTGCGAATTTGCGTTATTCTAAACATATGCGCGCAAAATTTACAATTTGCTGTTAGTAGACAGGCCCGAAAGACTTTGCTGTTTGTTAATCGGCCCGAAGCATGACCGGCCCACCGGGCAAATGCCCGGTTGCCCGCCGGCTGTATCCGCCACTGCGTGTAGTATTAAAATCAAGTTTCATATTGATTAATATCGAATCCGTGTTATAATAGTCGCAAATTTCGTACCATGTAATATAAAAACCGTGTTTTACAAGTACCGTGTTATACGAGGGACTCCTGTATATTATATACATATTCTTTGGAGGTCTTCAAGAGCAAACTTACATTTTGCCTAGATGGTTATTGTTCTGTGAATCATTCACAGTAAGTACAGTAATGTTTTTTTATATATACATGTTACTATGTATTACATGTATCAGTGTTTTAGTTAAGCAAGTGATATGAAATCTGTTTGTCTACTCCTCAAGCAATATTCTTCTTTTTTTAATCTATCAAAAATGAAACATTTACTATCAAATTACAATTAACAAAAATGAATTTGAATTAATGACGATGGGATTATACAAATTTCTAACTCCTGATGGAGATCCCTTGCGTATTTTGTTTGCTCTTTTGAACTCTTGAATTGTGTAACTGTTATCTTACAAGTTCCTTTTATTTCTTTCTCGTGACTATCTGGAATTTCAATAAAGTTCAATAAATTAAAGAAGAACGGTTTGATGTATGTAAGGAAGGTGGAAGATGCTGCTTGTTTTGAAGGTATACTACAGCAAATTATTCAGAGTAACTTTTCTTCCTTGATCCCTACTCAACCCTGATTCCAACTTATTCTAAACTAAGCCAAGCGTCTCCGTAGGGCGCGGAAGAAGTGGTTTAAATTCTTCTCATGCCAATAATCAAGCACAGACGAAACAGAGGTCCTAACCTCCAGCTTACAAGGAAAAATGACTTATGCATCTTCTCATACCCAATGTGACTTGTTCTCAGCAGGGGTGCCCTTCTGGGGATGGGGAGGGGGGGGGGGGGAGCGCAGAGCACGACCATTGAAATTTTATGGGGGGGGGGGGGGTGAGGGGTATTTTTCTCATTTGAGGAAGGGGCTCCTGCTTGGGAGGGGGGTTTTCACGACATTTAGTGGGGGTGTGCCCTTGCTCTCAGGGGGGGGGGTCCTGCTGTACTGCGCTTGTGGAATATAGGTACTGTAACTGTAAAAACGGACCAAGACAATTTCCACGCCTGACGAAACTTGTTGCAAACGAGTGTGTTATTTTCTTGTGTCCTAATAATCTCTTCTCTTCTCGATCCCATCGAAATCACGCGGTTCGAGATTTCTCCCTCTATTTCTCATTGGAAAAACCGTAAATAAAAAATAAGCTTCGTTTATACGCACGATATATTTTTTCTTTTTCCCCTTACCAGATGGCAGCACCAGAATATCTGTAATGCAATTGGAGCTGGATGAAGATTCTCGTATCAAAACAAGCTCCATCTACAAATTTTCAAAATGTTTATTCTTTTAAAACTTGATTTTTTTTATCGAGCTACAAAGCGATTTAGACCGAGCTTCACTCACATTGGCAAAAAAAAAAAAAAAAAAAAAAAAAAAAAAAAAAAGGCTGAGTCACTTCAAAACTAGCTCAATCCTGATTATTTTTATTTTTTCGTAAATACTTCGACACTACTGCTAATTTAAAAGAAAAAAAAAAGTCAAAAACGAATTCGTGCAGCAAAGATCATTCAGAAGAAAATTTGATTCCTTTGGAAAAAATTTAGTCGGCAGAGGAATGTTTTTAGTCTCTGTTGGAGGGGGGAAAAATGGATTGCTGATTTCCATACCAAAGATCTCAGTTATTTTACTTTGGAATTCAGGGTTCGAAAATATCATGATATATTCCGATATTTTGATATCTATCCGATATTTTCAATCAGTGCAAACTGAAGTCATTAAATAATAACTGCTTCCTCAAATCACTGTTGTTTTTGTTTATTTTATTACGTTGTTATTATGATGCATAATTGATGCTTTACACGTTTTTCTTTGGTTAACTACTTTTAAAAATTTTATATGTTTCAGGAATAAAAAATATGCATTAGTCAGTGCACATCCATAAGACATTTTTCTTCCTGTCCAATTAAAATTGTTTCATTACTAATACTTTTCTGAATAGAAAACAAAAAAGGAATATTATATTATTTACATTATATTAATTATACATTAATCTTTACTAATAATATAAAGCTGAAGAGTTTGTTTGAACGCGCTAATCTCAAGAACTATTGGTTCGAATTGAAAAATTCGTTTTTTGTTGAATAGTCCATTTATTGAGGAAGGCTCTAGATTATAATTTACATTGATATTTTAATTAGAAATAAAATTATTCAATGTTTTATGTGGTTTTTAGCAGTTTTTACCCCACAGACCCTTTAACCAATTGCGCTAGAGAAATGTTTTTCATACCAAAATATAGGAAATTTATTTTTAAGTATAATGAATAAAAGTTTTTGCGGACAGAGCAAGTTTTGTATTTTTTATGAATTTTTGAAAAAAGCCTTTATTTCACATTTTTTCTTGGGTTTAATTTTTCTAAACTCATCCCGTAGAAAGTATAAAATCATCTTTTCTGAAATTTAGCGATGTATTAGTAAAGCCATTTCAAATTCTTTAGAAAAAAAGTTTTAAAAAATACGCAATAGTTATTTTTTTTACAATAGTTATTTTTTTAATGCGGAGCACGGAACGACTTCTAAACATAGCCAAAGTTTTGACAATCTTCCATTTAGGATGGTCATTACGTCATGGCCACGTGTTCCAACTGCAGCGTTTGCTTATGGTTCTTTTTTTATTTTCATCAGCCCCCGACGTTTTACTGTTTCATTTAACGTTACATATTTGTGTTCATTTGATTCAATCAAAGCAGTGAGGTTTTTTTTTTTTTTTTGTCTTTTGCTTACGGGGGAACAGAGTTTATCAAAGAGACTTTTAGATTTTTTTGAAAAGCTGTGCACACAATTTAGTTAAAGAATAATGATCATTTTACATCAGAAGGGGGGGGGGAGGACATAGATTTTTTTTTATTTAACGGACTTCCTTTAAATTATTAGCACGAGCAACGCCGCGCGGGTACTGCTAGTATTTTAAATATATGTATACTATATTACTTTTGATTACTTTTAATAATAAAAGAATTACTTTAATATGACTAATACATTTAATTTTTATAGCGCAAATGTCGTACTACGTAAAAATAAATATCGAAAATATCAAAATATCATGATATTTTCAAAATAAATGTAATCGTGATGTATATCATGATACGTATCGACCGATATATATCGGCGAACCCTGTTGGAATTTACGCTGAATGATTTTAAAAAGCATTTTTTAATTTTTAAACAGGCATGATAGTTATTTTCTGGAAAATTATCAATCGTCATGGAGCTAAAGAAAGGACAACGGTGATTACAACAGAATTTGATGTATCAGCAAGAACAGCCCCGAACTAAAATTTTTGTGAGTGTGAAAATTCTCAATTTGGCGAAATATATTACATGTTACCGAATGCTGAAATACGCAATCACACATACATACATATCATCTTATGAGAAGGAGCATTATGCATCATTAAAAACAATTTTAAAAACTTTTTAAGAAGGAACAAGGCGCGCACAAAAACTTTGGGGCCCGTCACAAATGGGCTTTTACGCCCCCTCCATATTGTTTCCCCTATATTTCACCCCTCATTTAAAAAATATTGTGCCCCTTTCAGGCTCGGGCCAACAGGGGTCCCACTCCCTGTGCACGCCCCTGAGAAGGAAAAAAAAGTTTCAATGTTGCAATATTGTCTCTAAATTTGTCGAATCGTCAGCAAATTTTTCGGAATAACGATATTCTTTGGAAGATCACGGTGACTTTTCGTCATGGCGCTCCTGATCAGAGGAAGAAATTCTTAGATGAGAAAAGGAAAGGAACTTACTCGAGACACATCATGAAGAATTTGGTAAACCTCATCCAGTCTCTGCCCCCACACGCTGCTGCGTATGGTGGATGCTGGTAGACAGCTTCCTCTCCACGCGACGGATTTGCTTGCAGCGCATCATGCGTGATATGTAATTGAGAATCATTGCAAGATACCCCAAGCCGAAGATGATCCACAACACAACAAATGTTTTGTACACACCGACATATGGACCTTCGAAATTACCTGGAGAAGAAAGCAATGTCTCAAAACAGATGACAGAAAAAAACGCCTAAAATTTCGTAATACAATTACACTCAAAAAAAAAAAAAAAAAACAATTTTGGGGTTTTCAGCTAAAAATTCAACCTTATTACGTTTTTGTGTATTTCAATGGATTACTATTGTCGTGCATGATTTATTCTAATTTTAGGATTAGGTCTTTAGGGTAGGCGAACACCCTAATTTTCAAAAAAGTCGATTTTGAGACTTTGAAAAAATAGAAGAGCCCCAATATTCTTCTTTCTAAACCTGCAAAAAATAAATAAATCGACTAATTATTGGGAAATCAAGAAGAAATTTAATGAACTCAAATGCGCTGCTTATAATTGAAATTTATTCTTTCTTTCTTGATTTTCTCTTAACTAGGTTTTCAATGTTTTTATTTACACTAAGTCTTAGCATGCATTTGAAACTTTGCAAAAAATGGTAATTGAATATATTAGTGTGATATAAACCGCTAAATGCTAATCTACCTGTAATATGTGGTTTTGAAATAATGACTAATTAAAGTAAGAGGGCAAAAACCCATGTTTTTCGGTGGAAATTTACAAACCCCATAAAATCTGTTTTTCAGCTTATTATTTCCAGATTGAAGGTTCGTATCATTCTGATAACCAACAAAGAATTAGACACAAAAAAGTTTTTAAATTTTTGAAAAAAGGAACGCAATGGAGGTGTTAAGGAAATTGTAGTTTTTTTTTTTTTCCTATCAAAGCATGGCTTTTTACTAAAAACAAAAAAATAACAAAAAAAATTTTTTTCAACAAATAAATAGTCAAAATGTGTTGCTTGTGTCATATTAAATAATCATTTTAAGTTTTAGAAAGGTGCAATGAATATTGAAAAAATAAATATTTTGGGTGTCCGCCTACATTAACTTTTGGTTCATTTAGTAATTAAGTGCTAAAGTTTAAAAAAAGTGTTAAGATTATTATTACAAACCATAAAAGTAACCTAAAATTTCACACAAAAAATTAATTAAAAATATATTTTCTTAATATTAAGCTATAAATTATTCAGGCAGTTTTGAAACATTTACCATTTTCAATATAATTTTGATATCTGTATTTTGTTAATTTTTAGATTTCAGTAACCAGTTTAAATTGATCTCATTTAAGTAGCTGACTCTTTAAGAACCTTTTATGTGAAAACCATGTCTACATAAAGGAAATAAACAAAGTACAGATTGTAAACAAACACATCAATAATTTCAGCAGATTTTCTTACTATATTTATAATAAGATAATGTTAAAAGTTACTACTACTTCGAATTATAATTTTAGTACAGCAATTAATTATAAAAAGACTCATCAAAGCGTATACCACACAGTAAAAATAATCATTTCTTAAGGCCGCAACTACGTTTTCTCGTAGTTATTTTTTATTCCGACTTGCGTTAGTACTTTTAAAGTATTACCGTGAAGAAAACACATTAAAAGGTCTGGGTTTTGTTTACATTCAAAGCTATTAAGCTGAAATAATTGTAAACGCGGTTCTCAACAAATTATTCTGTCAAAAAAAGACAAAATTTCACTACTAGTCTTGCGACATTTCGAAATCTTTCTTTCATGCAGGAGCTCATGTTAAGTGTCATGTTGGTAAATACATGACGTCAGCAGATATTTCCCTCTTCCAATCAACAGGCGACACGATTCTGTTTGACTTCATATTCACCTCCAAATGAACAAAAGGACAACTCTTTTAACGGGCCGTTCTTTGTGTCGAATGCGAAGGAAAGTTTGGCACAGTGAGTCGAACATTTGCTTGAATGCCAATTTGGCACGAACCCCATCCATATTTCCAACGGTCTGCTGAGATGCTTTGGTAATTTATAAAAAGATCTAGTGATTGTCTTGTACGGTATTTGCAGTTTTGTTGACACGTGAAGAAGCAGAACACTCATTTAAAAAAAGTAAATAAAATAATAATAATAATAAAAAAGAAAAAATAACAAGATTTTTTTTTTTTGAAGAAAGAAATTAGTTGACACCCATCGAACGGCTAGAAAAATATATTTCGTAACACGAATTCTTGTGCAAAAACTTATTTTCTAAGCAATTTCGGCAGAGAATTCTAAATAAAGGTTGAATATGTTCATGAATTACTTCTGGTGGTTATTGCTCGCCCATATGCGGATTTTTAGGATGTACAGTTATCCGAAAAAAGCTTCATCGAATTGCTTTACATCCAAAAGTTCAACCTTTTCTGCTTTGATAAAGGGGTTCTTTGAAACCTCAAAACACGTGCCTGCATTTTTTTGTGCAAATTTGAGCATTTCATACGTTTGAAGTTATTTTTCAATTTTATCCCAACTATTCATTAGTTCGTTTATTTTTGACTTTTGTTTTATATTTCGCAATATCTTTTCAGCCTTTCTTGAAGAATTTATCATTTTATTTTTTTCAACTTTGAAAGAAAGTAGACTGACTATAAATTATTCCATCAGCTTTCTGCACTTGCGAGCAGTGCCGGCGTGAAGCGGTTTTGCGCCCCGGCGAAACTGAAAAATGGCGCTTTGAACACAATTTTAACATTTCATTTTGAAAACATTAATGATCTTTCTTGAGTTGTCCCGCTGACGTAATCAGTTTTTTAACACTACAATGTTAATTACATTTTAAATGTCATATGAGGCAGTGAGAAGGAAAGGGATGCAAGTGGCAAAATTAAAAAATTTGGAGATAACCAGTACAAATGGTAGGTGAACCCTTCCTCAATCTTGGGGCAAGATATAGAAGTAGTAGCCCTCCTGGTAGGTTCCGGTATGCAGCTTGATTTAGAAAAAAATTTCAATGAAAGCCTACCTAGGATCTGATCTTTAAACGCGTTTTACTCAAAACTTCCACTTGCATCCCTTTGCTTCTCACTGCCTCATATGAAAAGCTATTTTGTTTTTTCATTTTTAAATTTTGATGTAGAAAATTGGTTCCCCCGCAATGAAACCGAAAAAACTATCCCATCATGTTCTCCACCTAAAAATACTGAACTTATTCAAGATCAAACACTTGTTTTCAATCGCACACTTTCACTCCAACCCCCCCCCCCCCCAATTTATACAAGCGTTTATGTAGAAAACTTCACCCAGAAAATTCAAATTAGACGTTAATAGTTATAAAAGAAAAGGTAAAACAATTTCCAAGCAAAAAAAATTCTTAATAATTCAGATAGTATTATATCTGGGTCCCTTTGGCGCTCCCTTATGCTCTTCGGTCGGTCGGCCGTCTTTAGCCGGCCCTGCCTGCATACTACTGATGTTCCGGATATCCGTATCCGCGGATATCCGAGGGAAAATAAAGATCTGTATCCTTTACTTTTTTGACGGATCTTAAACGGATCATTTCTATTCTAAAAAAATTTAAATACTTGAATAAAAGACTCAAATTCCGTTTAAATTAGGTTTTATTCCCTATTTAAATTATAAGGAATCATTTCAGAAGCCAATTTGTACCCACCCCTCGTTGCAAAACGGAAGGGGAAATAAGTTTTAAAAGTCTGCATCAGTGCGTCTTTTTGTGGCATCGCAGCTGCTAAACAGATGAATCGATTTTGATAGTTAATTTTTCGTTCAAAAGGTGACTTGATCGAAAGTGTTCTTAGCTTGGCCTCGTTTTTGTAGAACTTTAATTACCAGAGACATTAATTAAAAACCGACTTAACGTTTTTCACAATTATGGTAGTAAAAATTTACCCGTACGTTAAAAATGTTGGCCCTAATTGAAAGAACGAAGTTTTCTGCGTTTGATATTTATTTGAAACTTCCACCTTATGTACAGTAGGAGCTATTATCTTGTTAAGTAAATTTTAAATGCAATTTTAAGCCCTTATACGAGTGATTGGTAGCGATTTCATAGTTGGAAGATAAGGAGTAAAAGCTCAATGATTTAAAATTTTTACCTGCTGTCAGTTCATATTTGTTAACAAATGTGTGTTCTGACCCGCGAAATTCATCTTAATATAATCGGCTCTCTGGGACATGTTTTTTTTTAAAATTTTTTAATTTAATATTAGTTTTTGTTATTGATTTGGTTTTCTGTTATTCTTCATTTTGGGTTTTCTCGGCATCTTTCGAAAAAAAAAAAGTGAGATTAAATTCTCTATTTACTGTTTGTAAAGGTGTTCTCAGCTGTGTATTTCGTCGGTCGAAGTAAGTTCAGTGGAATGGGTCAGCGCTGCATTTATGCTGAAATAAACTGAGAAAAATTATTTCTAGTCTGTCCAGTAGCAGCTTTACACTCTTGCTCCTGTATCCTACATCTACCGAGTAAACTAGAAATATTTTTTTAACATTCCATCTAAGAAAATAATGCAGCGCTGACCCATTCCTTCCAACTCTACCTCAATTTCAACAGAGATTTCTTTAAAGAGTATATCATAATAGTCTTGATTATATTTTTGCCGCAGTTGACATTTTTTGAAGAAACTGCCATTATTCTGACGGGAATGCCTTCCGTTACAAATTTTACACTTGGATAGTTGAATTGGGTAAAAAAAAATTGAGGTCCGTATCCGTGGCTCTTGACACTAATGATCCGTATCCGTGGATCTACTTTTTTAACGATCCGGCACATCACTACTGCATACGACTGCGAAATAGTCCCACGATTTTATAAAGAAACTAAAGTGATGCTTTTACAATTCGTTATTTTCAATGAAACGTTTATTTCTAGTGATACTTTTATAGTACGTTAAACCTCTCTTTAACCTTTCTTTAAGTATTTGTCCTTCTTCTCCTTTTCAATTTCACAGGAAAGTAGACTGATTGCAAACTATTCTACCAATTCTGCACTTACAAGTGCAAAAGAGTCCCATGATTTCATACAGAAAACAAAGATATTTTTAGGATAAATTTAAGGAGTCCTAAAATAGAAACTCCAAGTAAAAAGCTTTTCCAAATATTAAACTTGAAACTATTTTTGCTTTTATTCTTCCTAAAAATAGAGATTTACTAAAATTTACAACAGAATTTCACGACATGAATTTTATGGCTTTTTCAACACAACGTGCGAAACAAAACGGAGTACGCCGAAACTGGCAACAGGCCAGTAAAACTAGAAAAGGTTAGTCACGAAAGAAAAACATTTTCCCTGGTGAATTCGTCTTAAAGAATGTTTTTTGTTGAAAAAACTTAACTTAGGGTGGAATTTTTCGCAGTTTACTGCTTCCGCCTGCTGAGTTTTAAATTGAACTGTACCAGTGGTCGGAAAAACTATTTTTTTTTTTGTAGCGAACTACAACTAATTTATTGCAAATGTAATTAACTACAACTACTTGATTACAAATGTAGTTAACTACAACTACTTCATTACAATTGTAGTTAACTACAATTACTTCTTTCAAAATGCAGCAACTACAAACTACTTTTGAAAAGTAGTCGCTACTTCGCTACTTAAAAAAAAAAAGTATACACATAAACACCGTTTGATGATTGAATGAAAAAAATTTAAAAAGCGTTTTAGATAAATAAATTAGCTTATTTGAACATGGAATATTACTAAGAATTATTTATTCTTTATTTCCTTTCCAGAGCCAATTTGTCATTCCAAACAATGTTTACGATTTTTACGAATATTTGCTGAAAGAAAAAAATTTAAAAGTTGTGGAATTGCACCTTCAAAATTTCAACCCTTTTCTGACAATGAATATTTCATTCAAGAAGTGAAACTCAACTACTTGAAAATGTATAGATGAAGCCATAGTTTGATTTTAATTCTATATAGACATACGTATACATAAAATTGATTAAGATGGTGAAAAACGTCCTTTCAAAGGAAAGAGAAAAATTATATATTCATCAAAAATTTCATTATAGGAGTTGACTTTATAGGAACTTATATTTTGTAGGAACTAATTAATTGATTTTGAGCTTCAAACTAGGGGTCCGGAACTGAATACCATCTCATTTCTTACGCCACTGAGCAATTTTAAACTATAGTGGACTCGCACTACAACGCGATTTGATTTACACGAAATGGCTACATAGCTAGATTTTCTCGGGTAACGAATTTCGGATCTAACGCGAATTCCTCACCCCGAAACACGAAAATTTTCGAAAGGGAATCGCGGAGTTGAAGTATAACCTTCTTTATTAGGTACTAAATATTAGTTTCATGAATGAACTTTTCCTTTAGCATCACTGAAAGCGGAGGTTCCCCACATCGTACTAGTCGAAACATCGCTTTGTTCATTCACAAATCGCCACTCCGCATCTTTTTCACTCTAAATATTAAGTTGATGAAACATAATTTCACATAAGCGAGCTGTTTATCTTAAGTTTGAAAATGGAAGGAAAAATAGAAGTTTTCTAACAACTAAAGAAACTTTCATTATATACCATTATCTCCCATTGATTTTGTGCATCCTAATGTATTTTTATGCAATAACACAGCTTTTTTTAAAAATACTGTAAAATTTCGGTTCTCTGTGTTTAAATTCGGTGATAGGAAGTTAAGAAATGGGTTAAAATAGTTTTAGGGATGTTTTCAATTGTCTAAAATAATTATTATGTTCATAAAAAAATCGCATAGGAACCCTTTCCCACAATGAGAAATTTCAACCCAAGCGAGGAGTCTTGGAACGCATCACTCGCGTTAGTTGAGATTCGACTATATTATGCAGATGGCATTGGCACCTCAAGCTTTTTGCTTAACGGGCAAGTTTGCATGAAACGGAAAAATGTCCGTTATCATAAATTTCTATCATAGTGTAATATTTTTTGTTAGCCGGCCAAAACAGTTCAATATTATCCTCTTCCAAAGCATTTACAGTTGCTTCCATATTAGGTGGATGTTGGCACAACATTCTCATTGACATCAAAAATGTTCATCCGTGGGACATTCTCTGCTGCCAGAAAACACAAACGTGGTACTACATTGACAGTTATTGTTTATTCTAAGACATTCTCTATTTAAAGTGAATATTGGGAAATGTGAAAATTTCGATGCCAAACTAATGGCGTCAAACAGGTAGAACGTATGTCTGAGGTGTGAGATCAGCTAGTATTTTTCAGTGCCTTACGAACCTGATTGGTGCGAATTTTATTCGTCTAAAACGTGCACGAGTCAGATTCGTTTGAAGCCTCGTTTCTTTCTTTCTTTTTTTTTTTTTTGAAACTTTATTTAAAAGTAGTTTCCAGAAATCGCTACAAGCTACTTTTTTTTTTGTAGCGAAAGTTTCACCAAAACAAGAATTTTCAAAAAATGGCTGTGATAACTTTGTTGTCATAACAAGAGCAGTGGATTAAGGTTTTGTCAACTGCCGTTAGGTAGCTGCACAATACAGGTCTACTCAACAGAAATTATTTCTGGCTTAACTAAAGCATTGTGTTCCACAGAGAACCCAGCAAACTAAAAATTACACACTGTCCCAAAGTTAGCCACCCAGTCCCGAAGTTATCCAGTCTTACAGTACTTAAATATTAATGAATATATTTTTTTCTGCTTATCAAATTACAAACTTATGTGTGATTTCTTAAGCAGAAATTTCGCCATTACCCTTTAAAATTATTACTTAGTAATGAAGTACATGAACCGCTACGTACGGGACAAAGGGTTGACTTTTTTCGTGGAATGGCCCTCGAGTGTTGTCTTGATTGAGTTCAGAAACATTCAGAAGTTAATAATTAAAGGCTTCAACAATGGTTTTAAATGAATGACTTGAGAAATAATTCTCAATAATGAAAAATCTTTCATTCTGGTAAAAAATCATCGTGATCTCACTATAAACTAAAAGCTACTGAAAGTGTTAGTGTGTTAGGAAATTAAAATTAAATTTGTGGGTCATTTTGAACAATATAGTGTAGCCAATCAGCCAAATAAATGGCTTTCAAAGTTAATAGTATTTATCCATAGTATTTAAAAAAATAAAATATTTTATGACAGAATTAGCGAGAAGTGATTTCAAAAACTGCATAAATAATAATAAAATTAATAATAATGAATCATTTAAAATACCTTATTTTTAAAATAAGCATTACAAAAGAATAAGTAACTAATTCATATATTTAAAACACAAAGCACTGAAACATCAATATAAATCAGTAGGAATAATGACGTAACGCTTTCTAATTTTTTTCCTCTGAATGATGCAAAAAATAAAAATTCAGTTATGTAATGATTAATACGAACTAGAGAAATTTGTGCTTTATTTCTATCTATGGATATCACGAAAAATATACGAATATCAAGAACTAATATAGGTTCTAGTGCCTCTAATAGATTTTGTCAGTCGGAATTTCAAAAAAAGAAGTGCACAAAATATATTTACGTTCGAAGCACGTTCGAAGTAATTTATCTGAAATTCATGTTTTTTGACACTTACAAAAATGTGTAAAATATAGTGTTTGGCACTTTTAAATGTAAAAAATATTTCTGTTTTTGATAGCTTCGAGTATTCAAAATCTGAATGAAACTAAGGTTTTGTAAGGAATGATAACGAGAATAAAAATAAATATTGGAATGTGGGGCAAAGTGAAATGGTCAAGATGACTGAGTTTTTTAAAAATGAACAAATCAGAAATTTGTTTTGAAAATTACAGTACACAAAGAAAGAACATTGTATTTTATAATAAAACTTGCGCTGAAACACAATTTTTCTATTTTTGGCCATAAATTTGAGTCTTCAAAAAAACTGGAAAATTTTCACTTTTTTTTTTCATGGGGCAAAGTGAAAAATAAAATATTTTACTAATGAAATATTTCCTATTCGATTATAAAACATATTTTTGATCAAAATAATCAGTAAATAAAAAGTTGAATAAATGAAAATGTAACGAAAAATAAACAAACAATTAAATTAAGAAGTATTAAGATTATAAATGAGCGAGTAAAAGAATGAATGAAGTAGAAAATAAGTGAATGAATGAATAAATAAGTGCATTACTAAATGAAGGGATGTAAATGAATTTATTAATAAATGAGGCGTAAGTGATTTATATTAAACTAGCTGCGTTGCCCGGCTTTGCCCGGTCTATTTTGAAAACAAAAATTGTGTCAAGTGACGTATATTCAACAATCAGGCATAAATAAAAGAAAAAAAATCATCATGCAAAATTTCCCCTCCAAACAATGACGAGAGATATTAAAATACTATTAAGTAATTTAAATGAGAAAGATGAATTTAAAAAGCGTAACCATGGAAACAAAGTAAAATAAGTTTCAGAATTGAAAATGAGAAAGATGGAAATGATGGATTCAAAAAGCGTTACCGTGGAAACGCAAAATAAAATGGTTAAAAACTTGAATAGAGAACAGATTTTTGAACTTCATTTAATTCGCTTGTAACTTTTTTTCTAATGGAGATAGAGGGTTAAACTTCCGACCATAGGTCGAGTTAGATCTGGAGTAAAAAAGGTAGCTCTTTTCAATGGTGTCAAAAAGAAAACTGTAGGACAATTCCTTCAATTTTTATTGATAAATTTAATGAAGACAATACTGCCTAAATTTCAGCTAAGCCTAAACAAATTCGAGCTAAAAACGTAAATAACTCCCGCCGCAATTAAGTTAGAGCGTTGGAACAAATTGCGTAGAACGCGGAAAATTCTTCTCTTTCCAACGATATATAATATTACTAATTGCGAGTAATTTTTCACCCCCATATTCGGGAATTTATGTGAAAATTTTCCTTAAATTGGAATAAAAAAAAGAACTATTCATCGAATTGTTTTCGAACTTGTCTTCAAACGTTCTCAGGACTTAAAGGAACAAATTGTGAAAACTTCAGCAAAATCGGCCGGGTAGTTCTCGAGTTTTAAGAGTTCAAACAAACAGACGCTTTTTGGACACTTCATTTTATACTATGTAGAGATGATTGAGTGAGCAAATGAAACAAACTATTTCACTTTGCCCCGCATGTACTTGAATAACTGTACAATTTTTTTAAAATACGAATTAGCTTAATATTAACTAAGGTAATACAGTATTGAACATTAGGAGGTCTCATATAATACTTAAAAGGTTAATGACAAGAACTTTATCATTTTATAGTAACAAAAAGACTTTTTGACTTACAATAAAATATTACAATATGAGTACCAAATTTTTAAAATTGCTTGTATTACCAAATGCTTTAATCTTCAGGGGTATTTTTTTCCTGACTGGAATAGACTGCATATGGTACTACATAGTTGAAAACTTATCTGATAGGTGGAGCTAAAAGCAGAGTAAATGTTTAACCATTTCACTTTGCTCCGCTATTTCACTTTGCCCTATGTTCCCCTACTGCAGATAAAGCAGAGTTTGTATAATTCGTCAATAATAGTAATTTAATTTTTCAAATGAAATTTAAAATAAAAAAATAAAATGCAGATGAAGTCTTTTAGCAAAAGAATTGTATTAAAAAACATATTTTGGAACAGCTTTGAAAATTTTCGGAGGGGATTTCAACCCTAAAAATCGACCCCATAAATACGGCAACGTGTACAGTATTTTTAAGTCATCAAGCACAATAAATTCATAAAATAAATAATACTCACTAGCTACATAATCACCGAATCCTATCGTTGACAATGTAATGAAACAATAATAAAAACTTTCTACAAAGGACCATTCTTCGAGCCACATGAAGAATCCAGCTGGAACTACAAGGAACAGGAACAGCCAGGGAAGTAAACATTTCGCTGCGGACAAAGTGAGCGCTAGCCTCGAATTTCGGTCCTTACGAGCCCTTTGAATATCTTTGACTAGACTTTGGCTGTAGTGACCTCCAATGGCAGCTAGCAGGATGCCCGTTAAAGGAATTCCAATAGTTGCATACAGTATGCAGAAGAGTCGACCTGGAGTGGTGGACGGAGAAAGGTGGCCATATCCTGGTGGGAAAAAATAGATATTAACGTTGTGAAGTTCCAGTTTACATTAACTTGCTTAACACGAAATTTAGACAGCGTGAAAAAAAATTATTCATTCCCTTGAAACTTTAATAGTGTTTTCTTTAGACGAAAAACAAGGACGGGCGTCTTCTCTAGGTAAAACTTTAATTCAATTAAAAGAGCACTTTTGAGTAGAAATTTTGAAAATGTTTTTTTTCCCAATATTTTCTGTACTATATGCATACACGTAAGTATTTTTCATTAGCAATTTTTTTCTTAATAATTACTTGTAATTATTTTTTGAAGTAATTAATACAAAGCTTTTTAATTTTCTGTGTATGTTGAAAATCAAATTTATATTCAAATCAAATGGTAAAGGAAACGAGGTAGTTACGTTGCAAAGCCAAAAGAAAACGCTTGCTTTTTTAAAGAAGCTTTGTTTTAACTTCAAAGTGCCAAGGAGGGCGTATTGAAAAATGCAAAAAAAAAAAAAAAAAAAAGACAGGGCACATCAAAACGCTAACAGAAAAGACGAAAGGCTCAGAATCGTTACAAAAATGTTAGAGCGGAAACACTATCTACTATTCGTCTGTTGAAAAAAAAAAACGTTTAAATGATTTTACAATACGAAATACCAGAAACATACAAGGGAAAATGCTTCAAATTACTGATAACGAAACTGTGGAAAAACGATACTATCTATAACGATAACCTGTCTATAACAATTTTTTTTTGGCCCCGGCAAAATGTCAGCATGAATAATCCAACTGTCTATAACGATAACCTGTATATTACGATATTTTTTTTAGGTCCCAACAGTATCGTTGTTGACAGGTTTTAATGTACTTGGTTTCAAGCAGAAGGTTTCAAGGTGATGCGCAAATAATATCAATGCCCGAATATTATTATAACTATCGTTACATAAAATTAGAAATACAGTTGGGTATTTACTAGTCTATTAGTTGTTTATTTAAATATGTTGCAAATGTTCTACAACACCTACTTTATCCACACAATTCAAAAGCACTATGAAAAAGAAAACGTCAATATTCAAATCACCTTTTGCTCATACTAAAATTCAAGGCAACTTGTTCTCTATTCATGTAATGTAAAAACAACAACAAAACGAAGCTTTCGAAGAAATTATTGTATTTATTATCCACCTAAGTTGAACACTCGGATTTTATGATCATTTTACTCCACCAGACTCTACATATCACAGGTTTCTTCGTAAAGAAACACATTCATCCCCAAATGCCATGAAGAAAAAATTCCTCTAAAAATTTCAAGGGTGCAGTTTGTGAAATGAACTTCTCTCCCCCCCCCCCCCCCGTTCGTGCTTGGGCACCACTGCGTTACACAACAAATGTACCCAAAAATCATAAAAAGAGCTTAGATGTTGATGAAGAGCCGAAATATTTGGTGTAATCGAGTTTTCTTAACACTTGAGTGAAGGTCTAACTATGCTTTTCAACACTTTAACTGTCTAACTACACTTTTCAACATTACACTGAACACTGGGAGGTGGGGCGTGAAATCAGGAAGAAAAACAATTACTTACCAATAGTGGTGACCACAGTTATCGCAAAGAAAAATGAATTTTCAAAACTCCAATTGGTATGTGTGTCATTCCCTGATTCGTCAATGAGGGATTGGCTATGAGCAGCAGCAAGACGCAACATAAGGCGCTCCATGTCCTGTCGAGTTACGTTTGGATCCCCAAGCATACCGAGTTTCTCTGAAAAAAGAAAGGAAAGTATTAAATTCACCAGTGGCGTACAAGCATGGGTGACACCCGAGGCGGTAATTTGTGGTGTCATACCCTTCCCCTACAAGCGAAAAAAAAAGTTTTAATGTTTTATGATAACATGAAGTTCATAGAATTTTCAGAACATTTGTGTTATTACGAAATTTTAAGTGGGTTAGTGCACAAAAGACAAATAAAAACTATGAACTTTTTTTTTATATATATAAAACTTGCCGTAGACGCATATATGAGCAGAGCTGTTGAGAGATCCAAAAAATTATATCAAATGTATCTCAAGCGTAGGGAAAAATAATGAGTTTAAGTTTTTTATTTTAAGAGGATGCCACTACTAGGTCCAAATTTTGACAATACGAACCTAATCCTGAGTATAATATTCACTACATGATATGTTCTGGGGATAAGGGTTGGTCCGGGGTACCCCCCAGAAAGTTTTCAAATTTGTAGTCCTAAAAATGCATTTTTGCTTTATATTTTTCAAAAAATTTGCAACATTCACTTTGAGTGACACACCCAAACGAGCAACACGAGGGGCGGTCCGCCCTCCGTAGCGTCGCCTGCAACGCCGCGTAGCGAACTGCATACACACGAAGCGAAATGTGAAAACTTTGTATTTAAAGTGGGACTAAAATCTGCTTGAATGTAAAATAACACTTTTTTGTATGACTTTATGTAAGAAATAAGCAACCTTAAAAGCCCAAAATGTGCATACATTTGTTTAGAGATTACAGCGGACTATCAATGCAGAAATGCCTGAACTTGTGGAAGAAGAGACATTTGACTGCACTGAGAGCACTGAGTTCGAAACAAGAAATCTATGAATAGTGGCTAGAATATATTCCTAGGAAACAACCAATAAAAGAAGAAGAAGCTAAATGAACAGGGCGAAGTGTGGCGAAAATATAAGCATAGTCAGACAAAAATATAAAGTAACTGCGCATACTATTGGCTAAAACAACTTTTTAAAGTACAAAATTGCAAATAATCGCAGGAATACGCTTTGAGGTTACAAGGAACCAATTTTCAAAGCTAAATTTTAAAGTTTTAAAACTAAGCTTCTTTGGCAGATATCTTTACATTCGTAAGCTCATATATTTTTTAGGGAATTATATCTTCACTGCAGGTCATACAGCGGTGGGACCTTTCTCTTCATAAGATGTCAAGTCAAGAAATCGATAGGATGCCGAAATTTCTGAGAATGAAAGAAAAACTAGCAATTCGCAACTTCTTGGAAATGCTCTGTTAAGGGAGGTGACAAAAACAAGTGCAATAATTCTAGTAGCTAAAGTGTTATTCACGAAGAGGAGAGATAACACAAGGAGTAAGGAAAGTTTCCCATCTTCCTTAGGACCCTTAATAGCCCAGTGAACACAAGGATTTCAAAACTATAGCGCATTTTTGAAAGTAAGCACCCCGGCGCTTACGAGAAAAAAAAAGTTAATGAATTGCCGATGTGGTGGATACAGCAGGTGCGGCGCATAAGATTTTTTTAACGACATTTTACAGAAAATAAACTATTTTGAAAAGAAGGAAAATAAAATGTAAGGAACTTGCTTCGAAATGTGTTTTGAATAAAAACTAACACAATTTCTCTTTTGAATTTCTTGTTGCATTATTAAACACTTTTTTTTTCCAAAGAACTAACTTTCCGAGCGATCAACTATGCAAAAAAATAATGAATTCATAATCAGCGTCTCCCGCTTTTTTCGCAATTTAGCTTCTACTGTAATTTAAGTTTTTAATTATTGGGCAGATAATATAAAATTGTACCAGAATGTGTTAGTAGTTATTTCTTTAGTTTATAGTTAAAAAGATTGAGATAAAACCGGAAACATTTTCAAATTTTCGAGTGTAGATCGAAAAAAATTGCTGAACTTTTATGTCGCGTTAAGTCTGAATCTCCTGCTTTAAACATCGTTTTTTGGACTAAGGTGCTGAAATTTAAGCAGGATTATCCTGTAATTATTTCAAAGAAAGTTCATAACGTTTTAAAAGATTCATAAGCGCGATCGCTCAATGTTTTTTCATGCGCAATGTCAAAATTTTCGGCAGCGATCCGAAGTTCGGCAAAGTCCGTGGTTGTCAGAATTAGAGTCATCAGTAATTAGCAGCAAATGTATTTGCGTTCGTCTATATTATCTAGCTATGAATATTACGTATTCATAAGCAATATTAATTTAAAACAAATAGAAGCAAAGAATAAGAACCTAAACGTTTATCGCGAGATGTGTGTGCCCGTATCCGAATAGCTGCAAATATATACGTCTAAAGCGCTTCGTATATACTATCTATTTGTAATTTTTAAAAATTAAATAAATATCAAATTAAAACCAATTAGAAATGAAGAGTAAGAACTGGAACGCTTTACGCGAGATGCGCGTGTCTGCAGCGAATGTATCAGCACAGCAGCGAATACATCCACCTTACGTGCTGGTGTTTATACTATCTAGTTATAATTTTACTAAATAATATCAATATCCATTTAAAACAAATTAAAAGTAAAGATTTAGAACTTTCACGATTATCGGATGACGTGCAACTACGCGGCGAATGTATCCGCACGTCAGCGGATAAATCCGCGCACGGCGTGCGTCTTCATTATCTAGCTGTGAATATAAGCTGACATTACAAAAAGAATTACTAAAAAACCATTTTCCTTTCAACAATAATTTATATTTCGCACAAGTGCATTTCAATACAGTTCAAGACTGATTGAAAGATATCTATGCACGCTTCGCTTGACCTCTGATGCAACACTGTTCAGATCCGAAACTATTTACCAATATTTACAGCATCTTCGTGTATAAAAGTAGTTCAACACGGTCATTTGAAACAACCTAAAACTATCCGAACACAATCTTTATCGGCTGTATAGAAGCAGTGCCGTATTTCTACTTGTATATTAAAAGTAGGGAACCGAGACTAAAGATTAATGATAGTTTGTTGCGGACAGACTGATGTTGGAACTACTGTACACTAGGGTGGAGTGAAAAAAAGAAAAAAAATCTGATAAAAGCTAAGTAATAGTGCGGAAAAGTTGCCTTTTGTATAGCTATTTAGCTAAACAAAAGGATTTCGACAGAAAAAAATATCTTGAGGTGTCGCTCGCGCCTTGAAGTTGACCATAATTGCTTAAAAACTGGAAAAAGTTGCAATAATTTCATCAAAAAAAAAAAAAAAATGATGTAATATCACTTAATAGTAGGCGTTTTGTGTACATTACACACTGCATAAGATCATTTTAATAATAAACTGTACTTTAAAGCTCCATACATGCTTTGAATTTGACGAATATAAAATCAAAATTGAATAACATCGTGATGCTTTGTACATTGAGGAAACAGTATCAGAAGTTATTATTTGTAAACATTTGCTTCTATATTAGTTAATTCTTACGTAGATACGGAAAAAATAAACAATAAAAGCATTTCTTATCCAGTTAAAAAAAAAAAAAAAAAGCTCCACTTAGTCCGTAACATTAAGCTCAAAAAGTAAAATTTACACATGATAGGGAACAATGGTTTAGTGTAAAAATTTGAAAACGTAAATGTAATTTGCCACAGCCCACACATAGAGTAAGTCACACCTCGAAACAAAAGAAGTTACTAAATAAATTTTAATAATTTTCAAGCCCTCAAACTAGTTACATTGATTAATATAAAACAGAATTTGCCGTGCGAATTGAACTATTTGACTCCTGACGATTTTCGATCTCAGTGTAATTATTGTGGTATAATATTTCTGGATTCTAATTTGACTCTAATAAAGCCATCTCTCTTGATGGTTAGATAACTAACTATAGCTTCTTTATCTAATTTTACTTATCGTCTCACTGCTTTAGTATCACATGTGAAGTTTTGAAAACCATAAAATTCAGTAGGTATGCCATCAAGTACCATTTCTTTCAAAGTTTTATCTAAAATTCCCGTTTTGGAAAGATGGAGTCAAGTTTTCCCACTTCTGCTTATCGGTGAGCTCGATTTGCAGATTCAAATTCGATTTGACAACGAAAAGTTGTAATTTCAGATTTCAATTTCGAGGCTAAAAGACTACCTCGAGCTCATTGATAGCTGTGGAAGTGGGAAAGCTCGGGTCCTCCACCTTAAAAAGGAATTTAAGATAAAACTTGAAAGAAATGGTACCTGATAGCATACCTACTGAATTGTATGATTTCCAGAACCTCACGTTAAACTAAAACAATGAGACGACGCGTAACATTAGACAAAGAAGTGTCAACCACAGTTTTTTTTGTCTAAACAAAATTGATGGATTTCTTAGAGTCAGATTAGAATCCAGAAATATTACCCCACAATGCATCACTGAGGCCAAACATTGTTAGGAGTCGAGATAATAAGTCCGACTCGCCAGCTAAACTATGCTTTATTGCAGGAAATGTGGTTACAGTTTGAGAGCTCAAAAATCATTAAAATTTATTTAGTAACTTTTTTTGCTTGAAGGCGTGACTATGCGAGATTTGCAAGCTACATATTTATTTTCAAACTTTTATACTCTAACTACATTCTTTATCACACGTAAATTTTACATTTTGCATCAAAATATACGCTTACGTTTTTTATCATACGCAAATTTTACATTTTGTTATACGCTAAGGTGAAAAATCAACTTTTTCTTTCTCTAGGTAAGAAATGCTTCTATTACTTTTTTTTTGTATCTATGTAAGGATTAATTAATATGAGAACACATCTTTACAAATAATAACTTCCGATACTTTTTCTCAAAGTATGGAGCCATATACGTCAATTACGTCGTCAGTAGTCAATTTTGACGCAATATTGGTCGAATTCAAAGCATGTGCAGAACTTTAAAATATAGTTCACTATTAAAATGGTGATATGCGGTGTGTATTCTACACAAAAAGCCTACTATTAAGGGATGTTACATCAACTTTATCAAATTTTGATTTTTGATGAAATTATTGTAACTGTTTCCAATTTTTACAGGGTCCATTATGAAAGTAATGAGCATAATGTTATTGTGACGCGACGATAGATGGCAGCACGGTAAAACCGGCTGGGAAATGTGGTGCGGGATATGCCCTTTCAATGCATCCAGTCGTCAGTTGTTTTCGAGCAGTGTGAGCGGAGATAAGTGCCTCCGCTTGAACAATGATACGCCATAAAGTTTTGGGTGAGGTTTGGAAAAAATGCAACCGAAACATTCCAGATGCTGCAAGAAGCCTTCAAGGACGATTGCATTTCCAGATCACAGTCTGGGAAGTGGCACAAGGCATTCAAAGAGAGTCAGGAGGAGGTCGCCGACGAACCCTGTTATGGATGTCCCCCCCCCGGTGATCCCTCACCACCTTACAGTCCCTACTTAGCTTCATGTGACTTCTTTTTGTTTCCGCGACTCAAGAGAGAGAGAGAGAGAGAGAAGAAAGGAAAACATTGGGGAACCTTAGGAAACATCCAACACCATGTTACAACGTTTCTGAGAGGCATTCCCTTGGAAGAAATTCAGGGTGCCTTTCAGGCGTAGCAAACACGTCTCCGCAAGTGTACTGATGCAGGAGGAATGTATTTTGAAGAATATTGAACATTTGTACAAATTACGATCAATAAATATATTTTGCCAGTAAATGCTCATTACTTTCATAATGGACCCTGTATGCAATAATGGTCAATTTCAAGTAGCGAGCGACACCTCAAGACATTTTTTTTCTGTCGAAAACCTTTTGCATGACTAAATTTCTCTACAAATGGCACTTTTTCCGCGCTATTACTTATCGTTTATCAGATTTTGATTTTTTTCCCTCCACCCTACTGTACACAGTCCAGTAGTAACAGCAGTACCATACTTTCTTTTCTTTGAAGCCATTTTTTGTATTGCGAATACTTCTTTTCACATTCTTGTCAAGTAAGAAAATCATTGAAGAACCCGACAAGCTTAAACCGACTTGTTTATTCTGCATATGTAGAGATGGCAAGCAATTTAGCAATGGAAGATGAAAGAAATGTCCGACTTACAAATAAATCATTTAAATAAAAATAACACCTAATCGTCTAAAACCATAACTATCTCAATAACTCAAAATGAACGATCCACAGATTCTCGCGAATACATGATGGCAGTGAAGTTCCCGCAAAGTAAACATCCATTGCTCATGTCCACACTTATGTCTGCAACACGTGGATCACTCTTAAAGCGCAATCGTCTAAAACTGAAAATATCCTTCTATTTCAGTAATCGCTGTTGAAAAAGTAGCTAGCACCGCTTGTATGCATTTAGTCGTTTATCATTCTTAAACGCTTTCATCTTTAACCCATATTGGACCGTCTTCATAAAAATAGCAGAGTTGCACAAAATATTTTTAAATTGAAAAATAGAGAACTATAAAAACAATTTTAAGGTAGATTAAACTGCGTTACAACAGACGTAAAAGGGAATTTTTAGTTAAATTTATTTTTTGAAACATTCATCTATATACATAAATGGCTACATCTGACCGATTTTAACCATTTTTTCTCGATAGATAGCTACATTATCAGGAAGCAACATAGGCTATAATTTATTTCTAAAAAACTTAGTTTAAAGAAGTTATGATGGAAAGCAGTAAATATCATATAATTCCCCCATTAAATGATTAAATTTATATAAAACCAACTATTACAAAAATTCGTTGTCTTACAACAACAATATTAATAGTAATCACAATGAAAACTTTGAATCAAGGCTTCTATGGAGCAAGCATGACATTTATTGCTTTCTTAGCGGGGTTGGGTTTTGGACTGTCCAAAACTGGTTTAGGACAAGACAGGTGGTTTTTACCGTCCAAAATTGTCTTAAACTGTCCAAAACTATGCTAAAGCTAAAGGGGTGTAATCTAATTAATTTGTTTTTGCTGCAATATTCGTAATGCATAACTATACATATTAATGACGTTTAATTAATGAGTATTTAATAATACTTTTCTCCAAAATGTTCATTTAAAAAATATTTTACTTAAAAAAATGACAATAACTATTACATATAAACTTTCTTATGTAACAGTTGGTAGAGTTATGATAGGAAATTCACAACACTACCAAGACAAATAATTTCAGTTCCATTTATAACTGAAGGGAATGTTATTAAATGCGTAATATTAAGGTGAAAAGAAAGCTTAATTTCTTAAATGGTTTTTGAAAATAAGTTTTACATAATGTTTTAACTAGAGACGTACCGAGTACTTGGTAACTACTCGGTACTCGGTCTACTCGACCAATTTGCAGAGTACTCGGTATTTGGTCAAATTTTGATCACATACTCGGCCAATACCGAGTAGTTATAAAAAATTGAATATTGTTCAAGACAGATTTTACAATTAATAAAAAGTGTCAAGCATATAATATATACTGCAATCATTTACAATTCAAATTTACAAGTCAAACTTAAATTTTGAGAATAATGAAGTTTTTTATGCTTCAATACAGTACATCTTTATTTTAATGTCCCCACAGATAATAAAACTTATTTCTTAATGATGGGGCAAAAGAGGCAAGTACAGAAAATATGATTTTTTTAAAAATTATTATTAAATGGATTTTCGCTACAAACAAAAATTATTAATGAGAAATTTAAAAATACCTTTGCTTAAAAAATAAAACGTTAAAAGCGCACATGTGCAGAAACACTGCAGACACGTGTTTTGGGGTTTACAAGAAATGTCTTTTTCAATGTATAAAAAGCAAGCTTACATCCGACAACAGTCGGATTTTTTTGTCGGATGTCTTTACATTCATTAGCTCACACTTTAGCACTGAAAAAGACGTCTCTTGTAACGCAGAAACACGTGTCAGCTGTGTTTCTGCACATTTGTGTTTTTTTTATTTGCTTTTAAAAATGTTTTATGTTTGGCGGGCAAGAACTATAATATATGGATATAATTTTTTTTAAATTCCAACTTGATTGATCACACCTTTTATTTATTCGTTTATTTTTAATTTAAAAAATAACTTTTTTGTAAAGATTTTTGACGCAACAAAATTTTTGAAATAATGCGTAGTTAAATTTCAGCTCGAATTTTGTCTTAAAACTATTATACGGATATTGAGGTCTACACTACTATTCCAGTGAGTTCAAAATTCATCATGTGTGTGTTGGTGGTTCTTTTTGCTACTCGGTACGTCTCTAGTTTTAACAAAAATTATTTTTTCAATCAAAGATTAAAGAACAAGAAATTGAGGATTAAACACTTAATTATAAAACTTTTACTGTTCTTTTTTTTAGTTCAGATTTTCAATATAATACATTCTGTAACTACAAAAATTTGTAATTTATTGCATTTAAGTCCATCATTGCACTATATTTTGAACACTTTCTTTTGCACACATGCATAAATGTCGAAAAATTTGGTTAATGAAAGAAAAAAAATAACTCCTGCATACAAATTGAAATTTTTAATGAAGAATTTACGTAACTAGATTTAAATCAGCTGCAGTGGCGTACCAAGACAGATGGGGGCCTGGGGCGCTACTCGAAATAGGGGCCTACCTGGTATTAAAACTGAAGTTTCTCAAACTATGTGTACGTACCATATATTACAGTAATTATTTTAAGTGGTACATTTTTACATATTTCAATAGTGTTGGTTTGATTTCGGACACTATTGTAAATACCACAGTAAAACACATGATTTTAAGTAAAATTAAGTAAATACTATATCTATACATATAATAAAATAATTTTTAATAAAGTTGTGCTTTGTTAGAAAGTATCAAAAACAGAAAAAAGTCCTAAAATTATATTGTATCTTAAAAATTTGTTGCATCTGAACATCCAAGTACAGTGAACAGAAACGTTTAGGCATTCCAGATTTAATTAATTTTAGGATAAAAATTGGCTTTTACAAAAACAAAACCTTTACTATTCCTTTGAGTAAGACACACCAGGGAACTATTTCCCTGATAACATCACCTAATCTCAGAGAGAAATATTTTTAAAACATGCTTACTTAAATAAGGATGAAATTCACACGTTCACAGTCTAAATAAAACTTTTCTGCAGGTCTGACTCACAAAAAAAAAAAAAAAAAAAAACGCTCTTTACGTTCTTCAGACAAAAAAACTCTGGTGTGACCCTATACTTGCTTGGCGTGTTTGATTAAAGTGGAGAAAACGCTCCGCGCGGCTTCCCTGGTAGAATTGAAAATATTTAATGTTCGACAGAAATTAAGACAGAATGGATTGGAGGAGATATTATGCAGTCAAGGTCAAAAGTCCCGAAGGATTGACCAATTAAACAGTTTTACGCTGTCGAAAGGGGGATAGCAAAAAGGAAATCCCCTTTGCTTGAGTCAGAAGGGGTCCGATTTGTTCTTAGAAGTTACAGCTTCGGGCAGGAGACGAAATTTAAAACCACAAAAGTGCAGCTGGTAAAAAGAAAAATTTCTCTGACTGATTTTTCCAACGCCTCAAAGGATAGACAACTTCTCATTTAAGCATTGGTTTCCTAGAAGCGAACACGCTTAGCGTCGGCGTCGTTCCTCGCCGAGGCGAAAACTTGATTCTTCTGCTCATGCGCGCCCGAGCCAATTCGGCGTTCTGAGTGGTCACGTCGGAATCCACTTGACTTTGATTTCAGCGTTACGTCGATGAGCGACGTCGAAGATCGGCGATTCGCTTCTAGGACACCAAGGCTTGAGGAATGGATTTTCTTGGTTATATGTTTGAATTTGGTTTCAAAAATAGTGTATGAATTAAGATTAGACCATCGTAGTCTAATACACAAAACAAGACATAAAACAGATATTTTAGCTGTATACTGTAATGATTAAAAAAATTTGAAAAAAAAAAAATAAATAAATAAAAATAGAACCGACTTCAAAATTGCTCTAAAAAGTGAAAAATAATTTTATTCTTTAAACACCATCGATAATGCTTTTAAACATAATTTTTGAAGTTGGCGCAAAAACAAAACGTAAAATCCAGTGTAACCATGCTTCGTCCATATTTTTTTTTCAGAAAAGCATCCAAAGTTAGGAACGAAACATTTATATCGTTATTCAAATATGCTGTCATCAATGCATAATGTATGTGATAGTGAAAAAACTGGGCCTGGTTAAATTTATAGTTGTATTTGATTTATGGCTGTGAATGATTTTATCTATCGTTTTTGCGCCAACTTCAAAAATTATGTTTAAAAGCATTATCGATGGTGTTTAAAGAATAAAATTATTTTTCACTTTTTAGAGCAATTTTGAAGTCGGTTCTTTTTTTTTTTTTTTTTTTTTTTTTCAAAATTATTTTATTTCATTCTTTTTAGTGGAAATGTAGGTATTTCAGAAATAGTAAGAAGTTACCATCACGAAACTTCACATTTTTTTCTTAAAAATGCTCCATACTAAAAAAAAAAAACTATTGACACGAGTTAAACTTGAAGCGATTGGCACTAAAAACTTATCTTTGTTCCTCTCTGGAAATCCTGCGTAGTTAATCTTATACATATAAAATCTGAGTATCTATCTATCTATCTATCTATCTATGTCCAAGCTTCTTCTCCCGAACGACAGTGAACTGACCATCGAACCAGGTATCGATGGATTCGTAATCCTCCCGTCTTCATGTTTGGCTATTTAACATAATTCTCCGATAATAATTAGCGGAGATATCAATTAAAAACTTTTAATTATGACTCTCAGATTTCAAAATCAAATCACTATTTTTCGAAGGCTTTCCTCCATTCAAATTATTATTCAGTGCTTCATCTCAACTTTCCATAACAATGCTTTTATTAAAATGTATAGCGGGCGAAGAAAATCATTGAGATGAAAGATCTGTTGCCATTTTTTTTCTCGAATATGAACAGGTAAAATTCTTGTTTTTATTTTGAGGCTTTTCCTGTAATCAGGGGATTTAAAATGTTTACTTTTTGGGGTTTTCCGCAATCTGCCGCAAAATTTCACTGACTTTTTTTTTTTTTTTTTGGTTCAAGCCTGATTGTTAAATACGCGTCACATGACATAACTTTCATTTTCGAGGAGGACCGTGCACGTCGTAAAGTAAATGAGTGATTTACAAGTTATTTGAGTTCTTTGAGGGTTTGTACCTGGAAAAAGGATTGATGTAATTCTTGTACGACCATGTGGATAGAATCCATCCAAATATTTATCTGAGTGGTATGTTGCATTAATAAACACCCGGGCAACGCCGGGTAGTAGACTATTTTATGTAAAAAGCGGATTGTTATTGTGCATAAATATTTCCGATATAGTCTATCAGATGTAATTCAGTTTAACGTGAGTAAAGATTATAGTTGATAATGCATATATTTTCCCCTTTTGTGCTGACTGAAAATGTACTCATAACTTGTATCATTGATAACGATTATTAACGTTGATGAGGTGTTTTGGCAAAAATATGTTTTACTGGTGTTTTGCAAACCTTGCTTTACGCGCATTTATTTATTCCTTAACGCGTTAGAAACTAGTGTCAGTGTACTACAAAAGCATCAACTGGACTGCTCTTACATTTTTTAGGTAGCCCGTGCAACGCCGGGCACGCAGCTAGTTTAATTATAACCATTTAAGTATTGCGTTTTTCCTAACTAATTTACATTTCACAGCATCTAAGTTGCTCATGCTGCAATCCTGTATTTTCTTACTTAGCCCCGATCATCTGTTATCGGCATAGATGATAACGATAAAAATACTACAGAGTAGTTGAGGCAAACCTAATGGTAGTATTGTGAAGGCTAAGCAGATCCTAATCACTGCATTACCTCGCTTCCAGGTTAGGTTTACCCCTACTATGGAGCAATAGCACTGAAGAAAGGAAGATTTTGATAATTCACATAAGGTTACTATAAATCAGCAGGGTTACTAAAATAAAATTATTTACGCCAAAAATGAGCCGACAGCGCCAGATTCCCCATTATTAAAATATCCCTTGAAGAAATTTGATGCTTGCTTCAGAGAAGCCTTTATTCAAAATTATCATTAAAATTACTATTAATGTTACTGTTACATGGCACCAACCTTTTATAACAATGAGTTTCATATTGTCGCGTAGATGAAGCTAGCGAAGACAATGTGAAAGCCAAATGAAGCGAATACTCGTTAGACTCAACTCATCTTTATTCAGAACCACGAATGAACGTTACATCTCCTTATATACAACTTGAGAAAGTGCTGGAACTTTCCAGACTTGGAAAGATACAGAAATTAATAGAACATTCGAGAAAATACGAGAAACAGTAGAAACGAAATTTTAGTAAAATTCACCTTGTCGGGATTTGAATCCGGGTCGCTCGTGTGAGAGGCGAGAATTCTACCACTGAGCCACCGTTATCCACGGATGAAAAGTGCGAACTTCGCTACAATATCATTTAATAGAAAAATTGCATAAAATTTACTGTTTTTTGCCCATAACTTTTTTTCTAAGGAACAAATATGGTCAAACAAAGTAATGGGACCTAAGTTGAGCCATCCCCTATCCATTAAAAAAAGAATCATCAAAATCGGTTCACTAGGTGAGACGCTGTGAGTGGACAAACAAAAAAAAAAAAAAAAAAACCATACATACGGTATGAACTGATAACCGTCTCCTTTTTGAAGTCGGTTAAAAATTATAAACGTGCATCTGTTATGTATTAGTATTTCTTTATAAATTGTTTGAAAAAAAAATGCATAAAACTTTGCTGAAAGCACTTAACAAAATAAAAGCAAATGATTTTTATAGGTTTAGTTAATTTAAAAATTTGGGGCCCCCATTAAATTCGTGGCCCAAGCGCTCATGTGCCTTTGAACACTAGGACGGGTCACTATGAAAAAAAGTCATATTTAACAAAATTTATGATATATACTCGCATATATAGGTAACTGATTAATATTTCTAATCATGATGTATATGACAGCTCTACTGGAAAAAATAAGATACAATTTCGGGTCTTATGTCAAAGCGGGGCCTGTGGGACATAATTTGCCCTCTCTTTGTTTAGGCAAGAGTCACTGAGAAAGTATTCATTCTACATAAAAAGTCAACTTTTTATTTATCTAAACCATGACATAAGGCACGTCTGGCGAAAAAGAAAACGAATTAAAATTTTGGGGCCTATGTCAAAGCGGGGCCTGGGTATCATAAACCCTCCATTGATCCCAAAGAGGTATTGATTGTATCCCTGAACAAATATTTGGTCTCTAAAAAAATTATGGTTTATTAAGCCAACTTGTTTAAGCATTCAAACCAAGATATGCGACAGTATTGGTGAAAACCAAAAATTGAAATTTGGGGGCCTATGTCAAAGCGGGGCCTGGGGCGGACCGCCCCCTCCGCCCCCCCTTCGGTACGCCACTGATCAGCTGCATAAATAAGTATATATTTATACATGAATATTCACATTAAATAAATGTTATTAAAAAGTCAAAAAAATAATTTTGACTCATTTTGCTCTGTTTTTGATATTTTCTTACAAAATATAGTTTCTAAAAAATAGTTTTGGACACAAGGATTTTGAACAGGATGGTAGAAACCTTTCCAATCCGGCTTTCATTTGCACACATGCATAAACATAGGGGTTTTTGGTTACTACTGTTATCAAAATAAATAAATAAATAAATAATAAATAAAATAAACTCATGCATACAAATTGAAATTGCAATCAAGAATTCAACTTCTATGTAACTAGATTAAAATCAGCTGCACAAATAAGTTGAATGTTCTTATTGAATAAATGTTCAATATAAAGCATTACATTGATACATTTTATTCTGTTTTTAATGTTTTTTCACAAAATACGATATTTTTCTAAAAATTGTATTTTATAAAAAAATAGTTTTAGACATTTTTGGGCAGGACGGTAAAAACCAGGGTTTTTACCATAGTGTCCAAAACCTCGCCAACCCTGTTTTTTAGGATTTTTATCCTTATCTACCGATAATCGTTTTACGCTAATAATCGATAACGGAATTAAGTAACAAGACAATTGATTTCAGCAACAGTTGGAAAATAGAAAGTTTTTATTGTCTAAAACTAGAAAGTCTCCCGTCAAGGTATGTGACGGGTAAAAATTGTTTCTACTCTTCTACATTTGAACGAAGCAATTGCCTGTTCGGTATACTTGGCAGATTTCTAAAATATTCAACCGGGACACCGGAATGACCTCCTCCCCTCCCGCCAGCGAGCGAGTATTCAAAAGGGTACACAACCCTTGTTGTTTTTTAGAGTGTTTTAGAGGGTAGTTCTTTCTCAATGCTATGAAAAAATGGTTGCAAATTATGAGCCTAAATCAGGGATAGATAATAATACATGACGCGAGCAAATACATTTAAATATTTCATTTCCTACACGTTAATATTTTTCAGTAACTTTAGTAAGAAGAAAAACTTTGGATGATGAATAAAAATTTTAAAAAATATTTACATGTTCTTTGCATTGGCTAGGACTTTTAAAAAAAAAAGTCTTTTTTTGTTTTTAATCTTGTTGTAAAAGTCCTCACAAGCAAATCCGATATTAATTTTACTGGTCAATGTTACAAATCTGTACCTCATAGCCAGACTAACAAACGGAAAATCGCAATTTTTGGACTTATGTAAGTAGTCTGGCTCTGAAGTATAGAAATATGACACAGTTAATCCTTCATAGTCAAATATTTTTAAGACTTTTTTTGGTCATTTGTAATCAAAATTATATTTTTCCGGGACGTGAAGTAAACCGGCCGGGACACCGGGATTTTGTCTCAAAACCGGGACTGTCCCGGTCAAACCGGGACGTCTGGCAAGCCTACTGAAAATTTGATATTTGAAATTTTAACCCTCCAGTGGGTTAACCCTAAGGATAGCGTTAATTTTCAACCACTTTTTTGATTCTTTACTCCTTTAAAAAGACTGTCTTACCAGTAAAACATTTAGGTCACCAGATCGAGTTCAGCCTTGTCACAATAAAGCCTTTCCCTGCATGTTAAACATTACCAAAACATATTATCAAATTGTCATGCCGTGGCACGAGTTTCTTTGTTGAAACTCGCGGGTTACTAGATCATTGGCTATTATTTGTATGAGGATTACACAGGCCTGCAAAATTCGGGTCATAAAAAAGTGACTGTACGGTAATGAGTGACTTTTATTCTATTGGGTACGCTGATTTCAAATATGACATCCATTTTTCTCAATCACATAAGATATTTTCCTCAACTGGGTTTTAACATATCGGCAGAAAAGCCTATTTTTTCCTATTCTGAGAGAAAGAGTCTTCAAAATATGTGTAAGTTTATAACTTACAAACGAGTTTATGCACCGAATACACAATTGGAAATCAGTTAATAAATATATATATTAATTTCATAGAAATAAGAACATAGAAATATTAAACCATAACGATTCAATGCAATTTAATAAATGCAAATATTATACCGTGATACGCAAAAACACACTGCGAAACCTTGAACAATTTGAAAAATCACTCTGTGCACACATTGTTAACTGCTACATTCTCCCTTAAAAGCTGTTATTGATGGCGACTGTAAAGTGGTGTAAGTCACTAAACGCTGCGTTTCATATCTCGGTGAATGTTGGTCGTATTAATTTCAAAGTTTTTGGGTAGGAATTAATTTTCAATGGAGAGTATTTCCCTGAATATAAGTTTGGGGACTTGGGGCCCGTATAAAAAGTTAAATTTTGTATTTTTTGACTAAAATTTATTTATGATTATAACTTTCCACATCTTAACCCTGCATCTTAATTTGACGATTTTTGCAATTGGAAGTATGCATCTAATACCAACGGTTGCGAAAATAAAGGTCTTGCAGGTTAAAACGGAACAACCTGTATATTGATCCAGAGATTGTATACAAAAAATTCAAAAAGTAATGCTCTTTGGGAAAAAAATCCATTGTTATACACTAAGAAATGTATTTTGTCTTTGGTTCAAAAGTGAGCATTATAAATGTTTCATAATGAATTGCTAATACTTTTGATTTTATTCAATCTCTGTAAAAAGGTTGGGGGGGGGGGGGCAAACTAAAAGTTCACCAGAGGTGCTAGAGGCCACAGTACACACTGGTGTTGATAGTAGCCGTCTTCGGTGTGCAAAAGAATTTGAGTGGTTAAATTAAAAAAGGTAATAAAGAAGCGGTCAATTGAGGAGTATGAGTCAGTTTGATTTCTCACTTCAAAAAGAGAGGAAGAAAGAATAAACCGATTTGGGCTTTTTCATAACACTTTTAAAGAATTAATATACACACACAAATTTTTGTTCATTAATGCAAACGAAGTCACCGATTGTAAGCTTTTAGAAATTGCTTAGGGCTCATAACATTTAAACACCATCCCTTTCAAACAGCTAAACCAAGCATGTCAACTTTAGTACTACTCCGAAACGTTAAAAAACTGAGAACAGTTTTGACACGCTGTCCCACATAAAGTGCAAAACGACATTTCAAGAAACACCAAAAGTGGGAACATAACCGGAAATCTACGCATTGCTTACGAAGAAGAAGAAAAAAAAAATCCCGCGTACGACCTCTAATTATAGCCTGCATCTGTTCATTGAAAAGTGCTTAAAAAGTCGCGTAACGCGCGCAATGGGTAACTTCGCCCATTTTCTTTTGAAAAAATAATGCGTTTCCTCCAGACTTTCCAACGCGGCAGACGGTTTGGCTATTTCCACGTGCATCGCTGTCTTGATCTATGATGTTGACTTAACGGTGCTCGCCGCGTTTGTAAAAACCCGCGGGAGCTGTAACAACGTCACTTTCAGAATTAAAGCTAGAGCATAGCTTTCTGAGAAATTTCTTCTAACGTGTCGTTTTATGCTTTTTAAAACAAAATAGACGGGGCCTCCGTGACTTTGTGTAGAAGCTTCGTCTTCTAAAGACGGTGATCGTGGGCAGGAGCGGATTTATAGTCTATTCAAGGGCGTGGCGGTTGAAAATCGTAAAAGCCATTCCTCCCCACCCCCAGGCCTGTCATATGTAGGGGGCAAGGAGTCAATTTGCCCCCTCCTTTATCCTGTCTTTTAAGTACTAATCGCCCCTCACGAATTTATTGCCCCCTTGAAGTTTCAAATTGCCCTTTTGGGGCTATCCCCCGAAGGTTGCAAACCACTGTAATGAATCATAGTTATGTCTTATCATACCAGTAGAGTAGCTCTGAAAGAAAAAGGTTAAAAGACACATATAGAAATATAAAAATTATTAAAATTCAAAAATGGGGGAAAGAGCGAGCTTAGGTTCAAATTAAAAGTAGATAATACTGTTCATCTTCGACTACACTGTCTAAAATTAATTTAAAACAAATTTGTGGAATGTACTTGATTAAAATTCGTTGCGATTGCTAGTTATTCCTTCAATTCTATATTATTGATTTTAGAAAATTACGGTCACAGAGGGGGCGGTCGCCCCCAGCGCCCCCTAGTAAATCCGCCACTGGTCCTGGGTTCGATTCTCGCTGGTGCCCTGGATTTTATTTTGTTCTCTTGGGTTGTAAATCTTTCCTGTGTGTGTCTAGAGGCAAGGCGCTTTGTACGTAGTCATTATGTATTATTCTGAATAAATAAACAAATAAAAATCAATAAAATGGGATTTTTGTATGCCATCAAAAAAAGAAAAAGTAGGATTTGACTAACAAAATGAACAAAACTTGAAACAAAACACGAAATGAAAGAGAGTAAACAAAGTCGATTAAACACAAATAAGCAATGTAATTGCAGACACGTGTTTCAGGGTTTCAAGGAACCAATTTTTCAAAATGGTGAATTTACCACCTTTCGCGACTGTCGTAATTGCGAGGGGGCCTCATGACATAGGAGTCCAGGAAAGTGAGTCAAAACAGGCACATAAAAAATATTTGACGCATATCTTTTCATCTCCAAAAGCGTTCCCTTAAAAGGCATTGCGATAAAAAATAGCTTTCAATTACATTGACGAAGAGACTTTAAAATGTCACACGACAGAGCTAGAATAAGAGTGGCTTAAGTCAATCTCAACTTAGTTTCGAGTAACTGAAGGTTTTGTAAACGTAACTAAAAAAAAATTCATGGCTGCTTAAATATTAACTTCAATTTGTATTTAAACGCATGGCCTTTTCTTAATGCATCAACCTTTGTCTTTATTAGACTTTTATCTCAATATAGTCCAGTCATCTGGTAGTTTTACCTGGAAAGTTTTCCTGGAGTTTTGAAAATTGGTAATTTTATAGATTTTGATGTGTTCTTTTCGAATTTCCACTTTGCTACCTCGTATCTTTGCCGTTCGTGCCCCCATGTTGAAAAAATTGTGTCTAAAAGCGGTATTTTGAGGATATCTCCTTTCTGACTTATTTTACGAGAAAAACATATGTTACAAAATTAAACTAGAGAAAATTTCCTACAATTTATGTCATAACAACGTTTTTCGTAAAATAAAAAGTTTTGACGTACGAGCGCCGCAAAGTACTATTTAACACGCGTTATCGCAGAATAAGTCGTTCCCACACTACTTTAAGGTTTAGTTATCGTAACATATCGAGGAAACGCAGAGTTTAATTAATAAGCATATAGTATAAACACAATTCAAACGATTTACAAGTTAATTTACTGCATAAAAACTGACAATCCACCAACTAAAATTCTTTTTGTGGTATAAATGAGCGACGGAGCAATACAGAAGCCAAAATCCATTTCAGTCATTTCTTCCTATCTGCACTAAACACCGAAAGACTCTTCCAATCAGGCACCACGTGGATTCCTCCTCTCTCCACTGTTAAAACTACAGGAGGATGCATTCGGCACCTTTCAGGAGAGAAACGCTTGTTCACAAGCGACACCCAATACGGAGCCAAAATCGCACCTCTAAATAGGGTGAAAAACAGGCACCTTTTAAAAAATAGACAGCCGGAGTGAAAAAAAGGAACCTTTGGAGAGAGAAATGGCACCCCTTACTATAGATCCTCCTCCCCCCCCCTCCCCCGTATTGTGTGCGTTTTTGAATACAGTTGTGGTTTTTTTTTTTTAAGTTTTGTTTTGATTTATGATATTCTTCGTTTTGGACATTTTTCACATTGAACTCGATACTGGAAATGATTAAAACATGTAATTACAGCATTTGATCATATTTCAGAGTTTTCAACATAGTTAAGAAGTGCTCATTGCTCTAACTCAGTGTTTCTCAACCTCTTTTGACTCACGGGCGCGGTAAAAGCAAATGAAAAACTTTGCGAACCAGTGAAATCTTTATCTATCGTTTTCTTAAAAATTCATAAAATAAATAATATTAATAATAACTCTGGGGCCGTTAAAAACATGTGAAAAATTCAGAGTTCTGACGAGTTTTTTTTTTTACAAAAAGTAATGTTAAGAATTAATAAAACAATAAATATTTACCCCTTTACTTGGTATCAAAGCTCTGTCACAAATCGTTATAATTTAAAGACGAGTAATTATTTAAATGATGTGAGAAATTATACATTTACTAAAACCTTGACGCATTCCGAAAATGGAGCATAGCTGTACTTATGGATTATTTACATGAAGAGCCAAAAATATTCAGGGATATTACAGTTACGGAAAAACAAAAACGTTTCATAAACGTTAATCAAGAGTAACAAAATAAAATGCACATGAAGTTTTTCGATAGTTAAAAAACCAAAAGAAATTTATAACGCTATCCAGACATTAACCGCTAACAAGAAATGATTCTAACACTTGAATGAAAAAGCCAAAAAAAAAAAGCTAGACTGAGAGAGATTTTTTTCCGCTAGCTTTCTGTTATAATCTACGTAGCACACGAATCATTTTTTATTAAGATTCTCACTTGTTGATTATTGATATCTTATAGCTTTTTTTTTTTGGTGATTAATAAAAGCTGCTTATCGAGTACTCAAGAAAATAATGACTGATATTTTTAGTAGCGTTTTGAATGATGGAAATTTCACGATAGTAACGGTTAACGGAAACTAAAAGACAGTAACGGTAACTGAAAAGCAATGAATGCACTTTTAACCACTTAACTATGTTTGAAGGCCCTAAAAGCTACAAAGTGATCAAAAGCTGTACTTACTTGTAATTTCGGATAATTAATCCAAGAAAAATTGTGTTTAAACCCAATAGTGTACTTCATTCAATGTGAAAGACACACAAACGCAATCATCATTTGTCCGCCATATTGAGGTGGTTTGAATGTATGTCTGAGGCAAAAGCGCATGCGCAATGAGTCTTTTTTGTGATTGCATGCTGTTTCGGCTCCTCTGCTCTATTTTCTAGCTTGCATTGCACCTTCAGGCACTATGCTTTCACCTTAGAGGGAATATTTTCACTCGTCTGGAACCCCTGGTTATAACAGTGTCCCTTTCCGAAATTTCGACCGGTAGAACTTAATAGAATATTTTAGCCTGCGTCATCAGTATACTATGTAATTGTTGTAGGCGAAAGATGTAGATCTTCTTATTCTTTTGACAGCTATATCTAAGCGATCAAGCATATATATGCTCAAACCAGGAAAAGGAATAATTTCACAACAAATATATACAACTGATAGTATACGACAGTAAGACAGCCGCAGATCATATTTTATTCTTGCATGCCTTTAGTGGCTGTGATACAACATGTGCCCTTTTCAATCAAGGAAAAACGAAATTTATTAATGTACTTCGAAAAAAATCCAAATTTAAGCGAGTCTATTAAAGCATTCAAAAATCCATATGCTGATCCAGAGATCATTGCTAAAGCTGGAGAACAATTTTTTCTTGATTTATACGGTTACAGTGAAGTGAAAAGTAAAAAAAGCAAGAAAAACATGACCTTAAACGCCTACAGATAAGAATGCTTTGTAAAATCTGCATATAAAAGTAAATTTAATATTTCGTCGTTACCTCCAACAGAAGCAGCAGCAAGACAACATTCTTTTCGATCCTATCACCAGATTTGGCAGATGATGTGGAGATGAAAAAAACCCAGAGCTGTAGGGGTGGACTAGAAATAAGAATTGGTTAATTTCTCTGTCATGGCGCTTGAATCCCCAGCTCCACAATTCTTGCAAAGACTTATTTCTTGCAAATGCAAAAAAAAAAAAAAAAAAGCCTGTGGATGCAGAAAAGCCGGGTTAAAATGCTCCGTTATGTGTATTAATTGTACAGGTGGTTATTGGGAGAATTCGCAAAGTTCATCACATGATAGCGGTGAAGAGGAAGAAACGGAAACGGTTTTCGAGCAAACGAATGAAGCAATAAAAAACGAAGAAGCTCATGATGAATTTGATGATCCCTTCGCAGATGATACCGAAGAAATTGCATGACGTCTCAACAGGGGGCGGATACAGGATTTCATTTTAGGGGGGGGGGGTGGTCATGCTCAAGAACGTAGTCTTGTGTACAATTTCTTTCTTCTACTTTCTTCTACGAACAACACCTTCCCCACCTGTAAAAATTCTTAAAATATACAAACAAAAATCATTGAAATGATAAAAGCTCTTCAAATATGCTTACAAAAAACATCGAAATCATTGATAAAAATCATTTAAAAGTTTTCAATTAAAATAATTTTTCAGTTTTAGAATGTAAGTCGAAAATTTTCAGAAATGACATCTCAGTTTTCGGAAATTTCGGATCACAAAACTCCTGGTTCATTGAATATTTGTATAGTACTAGACACATATCCATCTTAAGATTATAAATTTGCATGATACTCGACATATCCATCTTGTATGCAGAAAAATAACATCACTTAAAATAATAGTAAAACAACGCTTAAAATAAAAGTAAAACATGCGGCGAAAATCTAATAAAAAAATTAAATGTTCTATAAATATAATTCGGACTTGATAAATTATTGACGGACTGATTAATTTCAATTGTGAATATTGGAGGTTGACGAAGACGTCGCAGCCTCAGAGTCTGATACAGGAACTCCAGATATGTTTCCATCCGGGGGTTTTGGGTTCATCAGTGTTTTCAACAGTCCAAAAAAGGGACTACACTGCTTTGTCACCCGAGCGCTTCAGTATTTTTGTAATAGGTCAGGAGTTCCCAAAGTGGATGCCGCAAGGGTGCTGCGAGCTGTCCATATTTTTAATATGCGTGTGTAATTGAAATAGATTAGGGTGCCATGAAAAAATGTAATTCGTCAAAGAATGCCATGAGTTGGAATAAATTGGGAACCCCCTGTTATATGTAGTTTTTTCTAACAAACGCGGTTTTTTTCCGACAGGGTTTCCGTCTAATACGGTGGGCTAGTTTACGAGACCCTTGGTATAATGAGGTTTTGCGCTAACTACGACACTCAAATTTTACATTTCCTGCACGATAATAAATCCAAAAACACTGATTTAAACTAATTAACTATTTACAGCACATTTAAAAATAAACTCAGCACTGCTAAAAACGAAACTATCTAAAAATTACAAATAGAAAGAAATTAATAATCTACAGAGACTTCACATAAAATAAAACATTTACACACTCAATGGTTTTTATCAACTGAAGCGATGCCTGCAGCTTTGGATACAGTTTTAACCATACAACAAATTTAATCAACTATCGTTGATTAAATTTGTTGCAAAAAAAAAAAAAAAAAAAAAAAAGCGATCGGACGTCAGACACTTCCTTGTTACTTTTCATTATACTGGCTCCTGAACACAACACCGCAGACTAACTGTCTCAAGAAAAGCTATTTTACTGTCTACATATTTTAAATACATATATTATAAATGACAGTTAATACATATATTATAAATAACAGTTAATACCCCCCCCCCCCCAAAAAAAAGAATTTGAAAACTATTTACTGTTTCTTATTATGTGATTTCAGTCCGGCTTTTCTTTTTTTTTTCAAACAGTCATGTTCACTACTTTAATGCAATGAACCTCAAAACAGATTACAAAGTATTGTCACAGATTTTGATGAGGGGGGGTGGGGGCATGACAACCCCTTCTTGTATGCACTTCTTATGGTTTCGATCAAGTTTTCTATTTTTTTCGAGCAAACATTCAAATACTGCTGCGGGTTTGGGGGGGGGGGGGGTCATAACCCAACTGACCCCCCTTGTATCCGCCACTGCGTCTCAATCAATACTGAAGACGATGAACCGATGTAACTTCTGGTCCATCAAAAACATCTACGCGAAAATGCTGTTAAATAACACTTTTCGGCGCTCGTACGCCTAAATTATTTATTTTGCAAAAAGAAAAAAAAGTTATGATATAAATTGTAGGAAATTTTTTCTTGTTTAATTTTATACGTAAATTAATATATATAATGCATAAATTAATCTTAATATATAAAAATCAATGTCCTGAGATAACATATATATATACATATATATATATATATATATATATATATATATATATATATATATATATATATATATCAACGCTCAGCCGAAACCGCTGATACCTCAGACTTGAAATTTGGCAGGCATGTCCGCATGATTACGAAAGTAACCACTAAGAAAGGATTTTTCGAAATCTCAATTAGTTCGGGAGAAATTAATTAAAACCCCTTAATTTCTGCGAAATTAAAACCTGTCATTGAAATTTAAATCCCTTATTTTCGAAGGCTTTCCTCCATTCAAATCATTATTCAGTACTTCATCTCAACTTTTGGTCGATAGCGAATTTTAAATTTGATATTGATTTTGTTTCTCACGTGGTTCGAGGCTTTTCTCAAGTCAAATAATAATGTTTCTGGCTTTTGCTTTCATTTTTTCAAAACTAGAAACGAAATTTTTAAGAACATCGTCACAGGCGGACTATCCTTTTGAATTTAGAAGAGTGCAGTTTCCTGTAAAAGTTTGCTTTGCAATAACCGTTAATAAGTCACAAGAGGACAGACATTAAAAATAGCAGGGATCGATTTAAGAGAAGACTTTTTTTCACACGGCCAATTTTATGTAGCTTGCTCCAAAGTCAGTTAATCAAGCAGCTTAATAATTTTAGCACCAGAAAAAAAAAATACTAAAAATGTTCTGTACAAAGAAGTTTTTGCTTAAACATAGGTATAACAATAAAATGTGGATGACCTGTGTTTGCAAACATAATCAATACTTTATAAGGATCGTTAATGACAGTTAAAGATCGGTTAAGGACAAGGGCATATATATAAGAAGTCCAGGGGCCCCGGGATCCTCCCAAAATTAGAAAAAGATATAGGTAATAAGTAATTATTATGGGGGATTTTCGAAACCAGGTGCACCAAGCATTGTTAACCCCTGCTAATTCCATTACCCGAGCAATGCCGGGTACGGGAATGCTAGTCTTGTATATGATTTAAGTCAGAAAGGAGATATCGTCAAAATACCGCTTTTCGACGCCATTTTTTCAATATGGCGGCACGAGCGGCAAAGATACGAGGTGGCAAAGTGTAAATTCGAAAAGAGCACATCAAAGTCTGTAAAATAACCAATTTTCAAAACTCCCGGAAAACTTTCCAGGTTACCCTCTTTTTTTCGACCAAATGACTGGACTAATAGGCGAAACCTTATTTATACGCAGTTTTAAAATGTCTGAGGAATTTGTTAAGACCAGTCAAAACAAAAGAATACCTTGGAATTCATTTCTAAGATCATCGATTTCCCTTCTGAGTTTTTCTTCCAGGGGACTCTCAAGAAGCATGAAAACGAGACCGCCAAGGAGAACGTATACTATGAACACAAGCAGTAATCCTAGTAACTCTTTCTTGCTGACGGTGATGCCCTAGGGAGAAGCATTCAATAAATACAATGCAGTAGAAAACATGAGACTAAGATCAAAACATGATTGGAACGTATGGATTCGAGCACACATTATGCAGATTTCGTTATAGAGATTTTTTTAAAAAATTTAGTTCCAACAAGCAGAGCCGAATTTAGTTCCACACCTCTCCTAGGAAAATTTGAAATTTGCCGTCCCTTCTCCCCGCTTAAAAAAATAAAAAGTTCTTTGGATTAAAAACTTAAATAAATCCTCTAAAAATAGAACTTTTAAAATTAAAATTGTCAAGTTTATGAAAAAATGAAGACGGGTTATATTATCTTATTTCTATATGTTTGCTCATTGTGCTCACATGTTCAGGGTCTAAGTAAATGGCTTACCGAAGACTATTTAAAGTAACTAGAAAATCGCTCGTCAAGGTATGACGTGGGAAATTTGCTTCTACATTTGAACGAAGCCATTGCCTGTTTGGTGATATTTTGATAGTTGAAATTTGATATTTTGATGGTTGAAATTGTAACCCTAACTCCAGTGGATTCACCCTCAACTCCAGTAGGTAGCGTTCATTGTTGAACATTTTTTCGTTTCTTCATTCCCCTGAATGACACAGTCTTACCAGTAAAACTGGTAAGTTACCGGATCGAATAAAGCCTTGTCACAATAAAGCCTTTCGTAGCATGTTAAACATCACCAAAACATATTATCAAATTATCATGCCGTGGCGCGAGTTTCATTGTTGAACTGCGCGGGTTACTCGATCATTGGCTATTATAGATATGAGGATGTATGCAATAAGTACATTCATTAACATTGACAGACTATGATTATTATTCTCTCACAGCCTACAGTTTTATGTAAGATGATTTTTTTCATTCTATGCAGTTCTAAAACGTGTCCTTATATTGACAATGCAGATGAAATTTTGTAAAAGATCTATGAAAAAAATGAGAATTAGATCTATCTGAGGAACATATGGTATAAAATGGAAAAAGGGGGATTGGCTACAATTTTTGTCGAATGCTAAGCATGATCCGTCAAAATTAACATTTTTACTCTCAGAATATTATCAACCAAACTCTCAGAATTATTTCACCATTCGTGATTTTTCACTTGATAACACATTTTATAAAAAGATCACAACCTGAATTAATTCTCTTACTTCTTTCGAAATTATGCGAGTTATTTTTATAAAGGCTCTATTTTGAAATCGGATTTCTAGTTTTGTTAAAAAACTTGCTCTTTGCTGAATATTGAACTTCAACCTTTATTGAATCGACCATTTTTTTTACTTTAAAACAACTTACAATATCTTCATCCTGTTTATGTTTTGTGCATTAACCATTTTGCCATTTTTTTTTTTTTTTTTTTGCTTTTTTACAATATCATCTTTATTCTGTTCATTTAAGTATTTTTTAAAGCTATTATTTGAACAACTTCTTATGTGTCTTTGCTTTCTCCCACGTGAGTTTTCTTAAAATTTTGCTAAGAAACTTCATTTTTGACGGGATTGTATTTCAATAAGTCCAGAGTTTCCGCTATTGAAAACTGCCTATATGTAAAATTTGCATCACCGTTCGTTCTCTCTCTCTCTCTCTCTCTCTCTCTCTATATATATATATATATATATATTTTTTTTTTTTCCCTTGAGATTTTCTTGTTCTTCAGTTTTTTTAAATTTAATTTAGCACGTTTCTTGTGCTTAGAACTATTTTATCCTTTTGATCCATCACATATTTTCAATAGCCTATAAAGACTAAATATTATGGAAAAACTGAATTTTAAAGGATATAATCACTATAGAAAAGAACAAAAACGCGTCAATCCTGCAAGAAACCACAGCTGAATAAAGTTACAGAAAATTGAAAATTCTAGTCAAACGACTTGTCGGCAAGAGTAGACCCATCTTCTGGTTTTGGAGGAAGTCACGATTAAAATTTGAACCCACATTGAGAAAAAGGAGGGAGGGGCATAAGCAATACTTCGGCACAAATTGCGGATCTGAGAGTCTACCCCGGTAATTTATCGAAACTGAACCCCCCTAAATGCAGTTTCCGGTTATTTTAGGTTACGTTGGATGGTGTTTAGTGATTCCGAGACCTTAATGCCTGAATAGCAAGTAATTCTGCTTGAAAAATACTTTTATTGGAATGAAGATGAATACCCCCACAGACCATGAGAGTTTTCCTCTTAAAATGAGAATATGCTGTACCAGTAGAAGTGCAAAAGAACCATCTGAATAAAAATGTGATAAAATAAAAGATTTGTATTATTGGAATAGAGATTGAATATTTTGTAGTTTGTAAAAATGCAAATGAGAGAACCACTTACGTGTAGGAGTTTCAAATTCTGAAAGGGGGAGAGGACGACTCAGAGTATGTATTTCATAGACACCATAAGGTTGAAAGAATAGTGTCCGGTATATTTCCCCGGTTTTGGAGAGGGAGCTGTGTGAGTTGTATTAGGGATGCGGTTGTGGAAGTGGTATCAACAGATGCCAATATATGTGCCATTTGAAGAAATAGCGATGACATAATTCGGTGACTATCATCATGTGTTGTGGAGGAGTACATTCAAAATGAAGGTCTTTTGATTACTACTCAGCAAGAAGTTTGCATTCGGTTCCAACATGGCGGATACGATCTTGTTCAGCTAGAAAACACTATTCACGATGTAAAGGTCACAGAGTAGGATATTTTTTGGCATTTCTATCCGACAATCACGGGGTAGCTGCATGTTTAGTAAGTGTTAAACGCTTTAAAGCTCCCTGGGTGGGCTCTCTCACATGCGCCACATTTTTCAGCGTTGCAACAGTCTGAGGTCGGCCAGGTGTTCTTGTTTTATATCTGGAGCGGGATCATGTCGATAAAGTTGGAAACAGGAGTTCTTTTTTTTTAGTCTCTGTGGCTTTAGTGTTTGATACCCAAACATGCATTTTTTCGATCATAAACAGAATCAGGTAGGCCACATTGGAGCTGAACGTGAAATTCTTGCTGAGTAGTAATCAAAAAAGCCATTTCAAATATGTTCCTCCTACAACACATGACGATGCTTGCCGCGACATGCCATTGTTACTTCTGCTAATGACATGTATACTGCTATCTACCGACACCATTTCCACCACCGTATCCCCACCACAACTCACACAACGCTCTCTGAAAGTAAGAGAGGTTAATATGCTGAACCCTGTAAACAAGATGCTGAGAACATTAACACAGTGCTCTCTCCAAATGCTACTGGTTAATATGCCGGACCCTGTAAACAAGATGCTGATAACATTAGCATTTTTAAAATGTTCCCATGCAACCAAGGTTTAGGATTGCAAACAAGGGTCTTTAAACCAGGTGACCGGACGGTATCTCCGCACTGTTTCGCCAATACGAAATTTCCGTTTCCCACCCCTGTTTTTCAGTTTCAATCATACCTTTTGATATATGCAAGGGGGGGGGGGGGGGAATGTCGGCGAAACTATTCATAAACCGACCGGAGTTCAATTCCAGACATGGGTTGATGTCCTTAACACTATTGAGGCGGTCCGCAAAAACTTGCCACCAAATTAATCAAACTTAAGTGTTCGAATCATCTCTTTTACTACCTATGATTAGTTAATAACTTTTTAAAGAGCAAGGAATTGCTCTACCTTCCTCATGAATCAGACTTTTTTTGCATAAAGCGAACTCCTTAACATGAGAGGGTGAGGCTAAAATGTTAATTTTAGGTTTGTACGAGGGAACTAATCTAAACCATTTTTTTTCTTAAAACAGATTCGATCTCATTTTTTTTATCTGCGCGACTAAAAGATATATTTATCCTTTATAGAAGATTAACCGCTTCTCTCGCGCCGTTTGGCAACACATAGAAATCTTAAGGCTTTATTTTCAATGCTAGGGTAATAGAAAACAGTTGGAGTTTAAGCTCATTATTTTTTGCATTGAAAGAGGCGTTCCCTATAACGCCGAAACACGTGTCTGCTGTAAATGATTCCACAAAAAAAGTTTAGCTAGATTCCAGCTGATCGATTAAATACCCAGTCAATACAAATAAATAAAAAAAAACCATTAATTGCCTCAAAGTTGCATTAAAATGGAAAAAAAATCAGCCAAATCTATGTATTATTTGCCAATCTTGTGCAAAAATCTTACTTCAAGATTTGCAAAAATCTTACTTCAAGACTTGCTTGAGAAAAGCCTTGAACTGTCACGAAAAGCAGAGATATTCAACGATACAACAATAGTCGTTATCGACAGGGAGTTGAGATGATACACTAAATATTGTATTGAGTTAAGCAAAGCCTTCGAACATGGAACTAAAAAGCTCATAATTCGTTTTTTACTCTACTTAGAAATTTCGAACAGGTGCCATCTTCAGCAGAAAAATGAGAGCTTTCGATGGACATATAATGTTAATATGTGCAAGTATTTTTTCATCCATATATTAGAGAATTTATACGAAAATTGTGTTTTATTGCCCCCCCTAAGGGGGTTTTGCCCCCCATAATGGGACGAAAACTACCCTATGTGTTATTCCGATGCATAAGCTATATTATTGTAAAGTTTCATCAAAATCCATTCAGTAGTTTTTGCGTGAAAGAGTAACAAACATCCATACATCCATACAGACAAACTTTCGCATATATAACAGTAGTAAGATTGTTACAAATTTTGTTGCCTTACAACAGCAATATTAATAGTAATCACAATAAAAATTTTGAATTAAGGCTGCTCTGGAGCAAGCATGCAATTTATCTACTATCTTAGGGTTCTTAAGATTTTCACCCTCATCTATGCCAATAATCGAAAACTGGGCTAAGTAAAGACACATATTAGGATCTTTATCACGAGTAACTTGCATGTTGGGAGCCATAAATTTGTCTTAAAAAACCTTTAATAATTAATTGATTATAATTAAATTAGCAAACGGACAAATATTAGAGGGGAACAAGGAATTATTTTTAGTGCCAATTGCTTAAAGTTTTAGACACATCTCTAGTTTTTTTTTTTCTTTTTAGTATGAAGTATTTATACCAAAAAAAAAAGAGGTGAAATTGCGTGATGGTAACATGATTCTACTTCTGAAACACATTTACACTAAAAAAAAAAATAACAGAATTTTTTTAAAAAATACTAAGCATTTTTTATAATGCAGTCAAAAGGACAAAATAATTTTTTTGGGTCAGAAAGGACAATATTTAAGTATCCCTGTAGTTTTCAATAATTCTAAGAAAATGACTCCACAAACGAGGAAAAGTGCGGCTCCAGTCATTTCGAGCTAAACTTTCGTAGAAAAATATGGTATGTTTCAACACTCAAATTTATGACAGAAAGTTAGATAATGATAGAAATTCTCTACCTGACTAGAGCCGCACTTTTCCTCGTTTGTAGAGTCAATTTCTTGGAATAATTGAAAACTACAATAACTCTTAAATATTGTTCTTCCTGACCCAGAAAAGTTATTTTGTCATTTTGAATGCATTATAAGATGTGCTTAGTATTTTTTAAAAAATTCTGTTATTATAAGCAATTTACTTTACTTTCAATAAGGAATTTCGAGAAAGTCTTCAAAACTTACATTCATTAAAAAGTTTTAAATACTCATCACGATTGGATATTCGTAACATGTAACATGATAAAACGTGCAATAAAATTTAACTATTAATCTTTTATGATTAAGACTCAAATTTCTGATAAGCGAAAAGTTCACAGAAAAAGTTCCGCAATGCTACGAGATATCGAAACAAAATTCCAAAACTATTCACTAGTTTTCCGAAAGGAGCATTTTTTTTTAAATAATTAGTTTGGAATTATAACTAGGAGGCATTACAAAAAAAAAAAAAAAAAAAAATGCATTTTACAAACACAATTTTTTTCAAAGGAATAAAAATAATTGAGCTGAAGTAATTGCTTTTACACTTTACTTTTTTTTAAGGCAATGTATTTCATTTACTTAGTAGATTTTTTTTTTTTCAAATAGTAAAACTCACGTTTTCAAAAACTTGAAAAGAAATTTGTTCGAACATCTCTGCCCATTAAATAATTTGCAAAGGACACAAACAACGACACTGTTTTTACAATTCTAAGACTGGAAGTTCAAGTTCAATTACAGTTGAAAAGCTTCGCAAAAAGAAAACAATGGTGGAACTGTTGCCATTTTAAAATAGCTTTATTTCAATGGAGCGCATAACGCAAGGATTAACAATAGGGCAATCAAACGTTCCTATTTTGTAAGGACCAGGGCTGCCGGACCGTGGCCTTCGAGATAGGAAGGCCATCCAACTAGCAAATGACGTCATCGTTCGTCGATCCACGATGATATTGGGAAGTGCGCGTTTCGATTGGTATTTTGGTTTAATTGAATTATTTGGCTTATTTATTTTTGTCTTCAATTATTTTATTACTATTAAAAGTTCTACTTTATCATTTGAAAACATAAAAAGGAACCGATAATCATACTTTAATAAATAAACAGCTTTTTTTCATAGTATTTTCAACGAAAATATTTATGTCTTAAAAAGTATTCAAATAAAGTAAACACGTTTTTAATTTACAATTATGTTAAAACGAAGTAATAAATGAACAAAGTTCTATTTTTCGTTTGAAAACAATTTTATAACTAATCTCATTCTAAACTACTCGTATATTGTATTGAAACATTGAGCCTTAAAAAGTATTCAAAATAAATAAATGAGCTTTCATTTTACAATTACATCAAAACAATAAATAATTTTAACATTGTATTCGAATAAGCTTCAAATGACATTTTAAAAAATAAATAAACAATTTTATTTAAATAAACGGGAAACATTACTGAAATTATGTTTCAAAGACATAACATCAAATTAAGTAATACCAGATTATTAATGTTAACTTAGCTGAGCAAATTAATGCTTTTAAAAAGATATGAATACTTGGGTGCCATCCCCCAAAATAAACGGTGCCTTACCCCTTTCAATTGTGAAAACTTTAAGAAAAATGCCCCAAAAACCATCTCCTCCTCCCCTCCCCCTCAATTTTCAATGGCACAGTTATTTATAAACTATAGCCGTTGAAAAGCTATCATTATTATGAGACCATGATTCCTCCCCCCCCCCCCTCGGTGGGCACTCGTGGGGAAAAAAAAAACACAGGAACTCAATTTGAGAAACATTAGTTGTAGTATGAATTATACAACAGCATGAATACTGTATGTTGTACGTAAGAAATGTATTTATAATATCTAAGCAGCCTTTTTTTTTTTTTTTTTTTGGAATTTTGCTACTTTTCTCTTTTTAGCTTTTTCTGCTGCTAGTGATCATTTGGGGTTGGGGAGGGGGGGGGGGGTTAATAATTCATCATTTTAGGCTTTTGTAAAATTATTTTAAAAAGCATTAATTGATGACAAAGTAACCCTTTTCGAAAAACTTTCTATAGAATGACCATTTTAGGGATAACAAGAAGTATGACATCACTCGTTGTTTATAACAATATGCTCATGTAAAACAGCGTTACGTGTGACAAGGGGGGGTGGGACAAATTTGTTCAAAGTTTTGTAACATCGTTTATGGATAGCTCAATAATCCAATTTATGTTACAGTTTCAAGGTTCCTGCTAGCTGATTAACAGAAAAATCCAAGGAATTCAAAAAAATATATAGTTCAAGATATTTTGCCCTTTTTAAGCATAACAAACAAGCATAGAGCAATTGGCAAAAACACGTTGTGTATTCACTGCTTAAAAGTAATCTTTCGCAATCCCAGAAATTATGACTCCAGTTAACTCTACAGCAATTTATGCATAAATAGCACAAAACTTTAAAGACGACAGTGAAAAAAAAACAAATTTATATATATATTTTTTCATTTACGCACAGAACCAGCTTGTTTGTATAACATTGCAGTAGCGAAGTCGGGGGGGGGGGGGGAATGTCTGGATATCGAACCCACGACCTCTGGCATTCAAAGCTAAGCTTCTACCTCAAAATTACGGAAGCTCACCAAGGAATATTTTTTGATCAAAATAACACGATAGCTTATGAAACAATTTAATAAAAACCGAAAGTATAAGATTAGTTTATTTAAAAACTAGTTTCAATAAACTTGTTTACATATCAACTGAATATCAACACTAAGTTACGTTACTTCTGGTAGCAACAAGTATATTTGCATAAAATTTTGACACATGTATATTGTGAGCTTGGAAAATCCATTTCGAATAAATGCGTGTACAAGATAAAAAAAAAAATAAAGAAATAAAAAGTTGCAAGTTAATCGTTTCAAATATTAAAGCAGTATGCTGAAATAAAAAATTACAGACAAAGATATTAGAAACGGATTAACAATTGTTTGTGTAAGTGAGGAAAAGTTAAGGAACCCTAACTGCATGAATTTTTCTGCATAAAAAGTAAATTAGTTTATCTAAGAAAAGTACTTACCTCCGAACTTAAAAATTTATTCCATAAGGCACCCAATATTTTCTTCGCATGAAGGTTATTCGGATTTGGAAATCATTGACTCTCTTTCACTCAGACACTTAAAAGACTTGTATATATTTTTTTAATTGCCTCTACATTCCAGTATGTGGATGTGGACAAATCAAATAGCATGGGGTTGAAAAATGTGCATCCGAAGTAACATATATCCCATTTCGCTATTTCAGGTACAGCAAGCAAAACTACTGTTGACTGGTAAACTGCACTGCTTTCAAAATTTCGCGCCAAGTTCATAGATCGACGACTGGTGGCGTAACGAAGCGGGGGGAGGGAAGTTTTCTGGCCTGTTATCACGTGGGTCTCGGCCAGACGTCCCTGATTGCAAGGGACTGTCCTGTATTTTGAAAAGTTGTCCCGCGTCCCGGGGAATTTGCATACGGGACGGTTAAAGTCACGAATTCTAGCTGATAAAAATATTTTACAGAACGAGACATTATTTTAACGGAAAAAAATTAATTAAACAAAAAATGTGAAATAATGAGCTACAAGAAAATCATGTGGCAGCAAACGCAAAAACTATTTTCCTTTTGATTTGGTTTGTATGTTTTTGTTTTGGCGGCAGACCATGAGAGCCCGAATGGTTGCTTCGTCTTTGCTCATTGACTAATCTTGGAAATACATCTGCGCATGCGTCGTCAATCGCGATGAAACGATTTTTATACTTTGATAGGCGACATTTTGTGTGGTTTAATAATTTGCTGCCATCGAATTTTTCAGATTTATCATGAATAGACATCTCAAAAATATCCCCCCCCCCCCTTTTTTCACTCCTAGAAGCCTGTCTCGTATTTAGTGTTTTTGATCTGGCAACCGTGGAAGGACAGTCCTCATCTTCAACAGTGTGCAGGGTTGCCAGAATTAAGAACAATAAATACGGGACAGGAGTGAAAAGGTGGGGGAGGGCAGGGGTATTTTTAAGACGTCTATTCATGATAAATCTGAAAAATTCAATCGCAACAAAGCATTAAACCTCACAAAAATGTAGCTTATTAAAGTATAAAAATCGTTTTCATTGCGATTGACGACGCATGCGCAGAGATATAGTTCCAACATTAGTCAATGAGCAAGGAAGAAGCAATCATTCAGTGCCTCATGGTTTGCCGCCAAAACAAAAACATACAAAACAAATTAAAAGGAGAATAACTTTTGCGTTTGCTGCAACATGATTTTATTATTGCTCATTATTTCACATTTTTTGTTATACTTGTTTTTTTCTCTTAAAGTAATGTCGTTCTGTAAAACATTGCTATCAGCTAGAAACGGGACTTTAGCCGTCCCGTATGGAAGTTCCCCGGGACGCGGGACAATTTCTCAAAATACGGGACTGTCCCTTGAAATCCGGGACGTCTGGCAACTCTGACAGTGTGTCCCTTAATTTAAAAATAGCTTGTAGCGATCACATTTTCTGAATTTTGTATCCTTCGAGGGTGGTGTAACCCTCACACCTCGAAAGTTTACAAGGCACCTCCCCCCCTTAAAAATGTTATTCTCCAATAGTGAAGTCTGTTTCACAAAGACTTGAAAATTTTCAAGAACTCTTTAAAATTTCTAATTTGGTCTGTGCTTGCGACCCCCCTCACCACATGAACGATGGAAGGGGCGTTAAAGCGAATGTTATTGAAAAAATTACAGAAATATTACTTACCGAGGACTTTTATCAATTGCAGATCTTGATATGCATAGATATATGTCCAAGTGAACCCCTCCCAAAGGGTGACCTCCACAATTAAAACAAACTCCCCCCCCCTCCCCGAAAATAAACATGATATCACATTAAAAAGACTAAAATCCGTTTAAAAAACCTTTATTAATTATTTCAGTGGTAAAATCTGTCTCATGCCCCTCCCCCCTCCAAGGAAGGGCACTTCTGCTTCATCTATTATTATTAGAATAAATTACTAAAATATTTACGGATCAAGATTTACTATGACTTTTCTGTACCGCAGATCATGTAGCTAGGAGTGCCAATTCTCCCCAAATGCATTGCCCCCCCCCCACAATTTTACCAGGTCCCCCCCCCAAAAAAAAACAGTATCCTCAAAAAATGCACTATCATACTCTGTATGAAGCATAAAAGTAATATAAAAAAAAGAATAATCTTTACAGAATAAAAAATTCATTGTACTATGTGACCTTATCAGTATTTTTCGTTTCTATCCAGTAGCCAGATCAGGCTACGAGACTTTTTGAAATTTGAAAGCAATTTCTGAATGAGGCATAGTAAATGCGCAAAAAAGTTTAAAAATCACTCTCTGTTACTTGTTTCAAAAAATATTTCTTTCTAGTTTTCTCTTTCCAGTTATTAATACAGCAAGCCACTCATAACTTCAATAATGTAACCATTTTCAAAGAAATCGCTACTTTCGCGGTTATTTACCCCTCCTAACATTTTACGAGAACTAATTCACTGAATGCATTTCCTTCTCCCGCTCAGAAACAAAATTAAGTTTAATTCTCTTTACCTAGAACTTGCGTCAATTTGGAAGACGGCCATATCGTGGAGGGTCCACCGCGTTCACGGCTGTAAGCTTTTTGAAGTTTTCATCGCCTCCTAAGGAGGTCTAAGAGACTGATAAAAAGTGAGATATGAAAAGGAGGGTACACAGACGTAAATGCTACGGCAAGCGAAGTGGAATATGTTTAGAATATTAGTTTCCGGGGTTTCGAGTGGCTTCAGAAAAATAAATGATATGTTGTTGTCAAGTTGAAAGATCGCGGGCGTCTTCTTTGCATGACTGATAACCTCATGCTTTAAAATTAAGAAATTGAGAAATTTTTAGTTGCCGATGTTTCGAATGATTTTGAAAAGGTAAATGATATTTTGTTGTTAAATAATAAGTTAGTGAGCATGGCCGCCCCCGAACTTATTATTTTTTGGGGGGATGGGAAGGGGGGGGGGGTCTCTGTGCTGAACTTCATAGAGATGTAATACTATAACTATAATCACGATTTGTCAGAGTTTTCCATAACTCATCCAAAATTTGCTGCATCTAGCCTCTGAGTAATTACGTTCTTTAAAATAAATTTAGAAAATGTAAACTGAAAACTTCTTGGGCGCTGAATAATCAATCCCGATCACCCGTCAGGCGATTTTTCGCACCTCATCTGATTGCGAAGAAAATAAAAATAATAGTAATAATTTAAAAAAAAACGTTGGTGTAAAAAAAAAAACGTGTTTTTTTTTAAAGAAAACCGCCCGATTTCTTTTTGGGCAGGGGGGGGGGGGGGGGGTTAAACTTGGTTCATTTGGTATAAACAATGTTTGCAAGGAAAACAATTGGACTTTCGGTAGGGTAGGGCGGGGCTGAGCATAGGGGCACGTTGAGCAATTGATATATCTTGAAAACTATTCACCACACGTGTAGGCATCAAATGGCGGAAAGAAAGGGTTATGGGAGGGGAACTCATCTCGCGATTTTCAATTGCAGCTCGACAAATGAGTGAAGTATGCGTGCACATTATTCATTTCGTGACAAAAAAGTAAAAACTCATTTGCCTCAAGTTTTTGTCTGTATTAGTCCAATGTTGTCTGTTTTCTGTCAGGCAAGTTTTATTCTTTCATAAATTTACTGTACTTTTGATACGTATAGAGAGTTTGGATATAATTCGTACCGTTTTTTCGTAATCCCACTTTTATTTTAAGACTTTGGTTTGTGGTTAGTTGAACAAGTATTGCTCAACTTAAAACAAAAGTAGTAATATATTTTTTGCTTTGTTATGATGCGGACTTATAAAAGTAAAACTACACGATGTTCGTACACTGCTGACGACATTAATAATGCTACAAAGGCTGTCAATGATGAGGGAAAAAGTGTGAATGCTTCCTCAAAATAATTCGGTATTATACAGATGGCTTTGACAAGATTTTTGAAGAAACTAAAAGGTGGTGATTCATCCATGGGTTATACAAAACCGAGGCAAGTTTTTCCTTCCCAACAAGAGGACTCTATAAAAAAAAATACTGCAAAAAAATACTGCAAATGGCATCAATCTATTATGGATATTCCCCAAAAGACGTTCGTTGCCTTGCATACGAGTGTGCTGTTAAATCATCCGCCTGAACTTCAAATAAGTTTTTTAAACGAAATCGACTATCCGTCCGAAAACCAAAACCAATTCAGTTAATTAGAAAAAAAAACCCCTTAAAGTTTTGTTGATTTGTTACGAAAAGAAGATAAAAAAAGAATAGGGTGGTTTCCTTCAGTCAAAAGTACTACTTTTAGTCGTTGAAATGAATGGATAGAAGGAGCAAAAAAAAAAAAAAAAAAAAAAAACATGGACCCAGAAAGTATTTTCCTTTTCGCAACAATTTTTTTAAATTAATTTTTTTAAATGTCCAATTTTTCAAACAAGGCGTGGTCTTTATGACGTCACAAATGATGTAATTTGGCGCATTTTTCTACTACGTTTCCACGTTATGATAATCAAGCAGCGAATTATAATTGCGCTCTACAATTGCTATCAACCATATCGTTGCTAATACACGTGAGTAAAGATGCGAATTAAATGTTTTGTTCTGTGAATGGCGACATTGAATGGCATTTAATCATTTGTGATGACACGCCAGAAGTGTAAACAATGAAAACGCACCGATTTAAGTATTTTTTTTTTAAATATTAAACTTAAATTATTTAAAAAATGGTCAGATCCTATGTTTTTAAGCATGCTCGTTCAGAAAAAGATACTTTTAAAATTTTGGAAACGACCCCATTGACTGTCAAACAGAAATTTTATTTCATATCTAATGATCATTTATCCTATGGTTTGGTTAAACATTATAAGTGCTCAACTTGCCACATACAGTTGCTCAACTTACCCCATTTATGGGGTACGTTTAGCAAGTATGACTTTTGGCATTCCGACAGCTGTAGCTCTTAAACATGTGCTATTAGCAACAAGTTACCAGGGACACTTTTAAAGAGGGATACATTACCATTCCATCAGGCTGCATAAAAATCGATTGAGACTTACCGTTGAGGAACTATATCCGCTCAAGTGAAAAAGTGCTCAACTAGCCCCGCCCTACCCTAAGCCAAGGTTTTAATAAGCCAAGAACAATTTATGAAGAAATTGTTAATGAATGTTTATCGCTTAGATTTGTACGGGGTTTCTTAAGAATAAAATCTTGTAGTTTCATTTTCTCAAAGTAGGGTTTTCTGCAGGGGAAATATTATTCGAAAAGATTTAAGTGTGAAAAAATTATTATGCATTAGACCTCCGCATAAATAATCAGAGACATAATTTATCACAGAGTTAAGACATGATTAATAATAAATAAACAAAAAAAAATCTTCTAAATTAATTTCATACACGGGTGCAGTTTTCCATATTATATAAAAAAATAAATCAAGATGCAATCAAAACCGTGTACTCTCGAGCATAATCTGGCACATTGAAATTATTTTGCAATATCTACAAATGCATTACAAGTTCGACATACACCACCTACTTTGGAAACCAAAATATCAACACATATTTGGATTAAAGTTAAACTTTTCATATTATTTTATAATCTACCTAATGCATCAACGAGAACACTTATATAAGTAGAATTAATAATTAAAGACATTAAGAAAATCTAGTTTTTCATTGAATTCATTACTTTTTCTTGGTTTAATATGCTAAGGAAAACATTTTCTTTATATAAAAAAGGCATTTTAATTAAAAGCTTAAAAATGACAAGTTATAAATTCTTTTCCAATCCGACTTTATTTCTTATTTTTAACAGTGAAAATCTAAATTATGAAAATATTATTTTAAAACATTTCAATAAAGATTTTGTCGTAAATTGATTTATTCACCATTCATACATTCTTTTATCATATTGGAATTAAACATTTTTGTTCAAAGGTGAAAACTTGGCATTAGATTTTACTTTAAGAAATACACGGACATTTTCTGCTTTCAAAATTTGATGAATTCTTTTTTTTTTCCTTGCTCTGACTTTATCGTGAATAAAGCATATATGCCAAAAAGTGTGCAGGTGTTAGGACCATTTTATAATTAATTAATCATTCTTTGTTTCATTCACTTAAAACAGGGGCGGATCCAGAGAAAGGGCTATATGGTGGACATTATCCCCTTCAAGTGACCAAAGATAGACTAAAGCTGCGTTTTGGTGCTCAGTATTGCCACAATATCGCCCATAACCCCCTATTAATGCCGATTAGGGATCGCAATACCGGACCAAAAATGTAATACTGGTCTTCGGTATTTTAAAACTGTGATACTGGAAAACTGGTATTAGAAATGTTTCAAAAAATGATCGAAAACAATTTGTTTCGTTGGCACATTTCATAATTTTGTGCAAAAACTTGTACTATTACTAGTGAAAACATATTATGAGCAAGCATAAAATGAAGGAACAAATGACATAATGAAAAATCAGTAATTGTAAAAATGAATTGTGTCTAAGCCTGGAATTCATGTCAGTGAACAAATGTCCTTTAGTTTAAAAAATCTCTTTCTGAATTCATGCAAGTCGATGGTACTGTTAACAAATACGTGATACATCTCCTCTGATTACCTAGAAGTCATTCATTTTCAAATAATTCTCTGTTTAGCGTGTTACTTCTGGATAAATCCTTTTGTGTGTGTGCGTTTCTTTTGTATTACGTCTATTGTTACTGTTATTATTATTATTATTATTACTATTATTATTACTATATTTTAATTTGTAGCCTGTTGTAATTTCTCTACAAGAGACGATGCTTTCCAATATTGACATCATCTTTAACGATTTCCTCTTGATCAGGATAGGTTTGTGTTTGCATTTTTCAGACTTTTGGTTTGAGATTTACGATGGAAATAACTAAATTTATAACTGTTAGGACTCGACCGATGCATCGGCTTGGCCGATGCATCGGCGCCGATGGTTCAACAATTTAGTCATCGGCATCGGCGGCCGATGCTAACTTGCAGGAAACATCGGCCCATCGGCCTTAAAAAACATCGAAAAGCCGATGCAATTGGCCGATGTTTTTGAAAAAAAAAAAAAAAATAAATAAATAAGGACCTTTGTTGTTTTACTTTTCAATACAAAGTAAATTGAGTTACCGTTTTCATATAAAATCGTTTACTTAAATTTCAGTATGAATTCCTATTTTAGTCACCCCTGAAAGAGTTTTTAATACTGCATTCAGGTACCGAACAAGTTAATTGTCGCGTTGTTTCTTGCAGCTGGATGTACGTATGTACCTCTCATAAGTCATAACTCAAAAATGGTAAGCTGTAGAATGCTAAATTTTCGCATGTGGGGTGTGCGTACGTTCCAGTTGTGCACTTTCCTTTTTGTTTTCGATCGGGTGATCTAAAAAGCCTATTTACTTATTTTTTGTGGCTATTAATTACTTATTTCAATGCAAAACTAATTTAGCGTCTCAGACTGACGATCATTTGGTTATATTTTGCCGCATTGGAGACCATGGAAACAAATAGGAGCTGGCGAAACCGGTTTTTTTCATTTTGTTAGATTCCCGTTGAACCGGCTGTAATTTTTAATTTTTCGATATTTGTAATATGAATCACAGTATTGCAGTTTTTTCTGTATCGCTTCGGCGGAGCTACAAGTTTGAGGCCCGTCGAAATACATTCTGGGGCCCTATTTCTTCATCACAGAAGTTGTAAAACATTTATCATAGGCATTTTTGTAATTCCTACGGTTCCCCTATGGTTATGGGGCCTCTCGCGCAATTGCAACATTTGCTATATTTTAAATCCGCCACTGCACATCAAAACAAACTTGAGTGCAAGTATTAAAAGGGTTTTTCCGCTCACAATGTTTATGATTATTTTGAACTCTATTTTTTACGACTATTTTTTGTATTTCCGAAAACACTTATGTGCCCCTCCTCCCACTCCCTCAATTTCTGAAACTAAACTTCAGTTGTACTTCTGAGTTGTTTAAAACTAAAACCATTGATAAAATTAGAGATTTTTTTCTTAAGCTTTATCTATTGTTTAGGAAAAATTTCGAGCATTAATGTAAGAAATTGATTAAAGACATTTTGAGTGGTGACATAATTCGGAATTCAAAGGGACTTTTGAATTTTTTTTTCGGAAGTGCTGAAGTAGATTCAGAAACTCTTCCGAGGCGTTGATGGTAGCGGTTCTGTACTATAAAAAGGGGGCCGAAGTTGGGGCCAAAGTTTCATGTTGTGAATTACTCCAAAATCAGAGGTTCAAAAAAGATTAAACAATCAAATTGTTCAATATTACGTGTGCAAACATCAGATCAAGTAGTATATGTATTCAGTGATTAACTTGGTGTAAATATTGAGTTTGTTTATTTTGGCTGCGTTTTAAGAACCTCACTCTCTTCATGGCTATTTCTTTTTTCCGTAAAATTTGTGTCACTGTTATAACCTTTATGAAAAATGCAAACTGTTCTGTTCATAAACTTTAAATAAGTATACAAATTTTCCTGTTAGGATTTAATATTGTAATTTATCTGTTACCTTTTTTGTTTAATTTGATGACTAAAAAATTTCTACGTGCACTCTTTCCACTTTAATTGCGTAATTTCTTGACGGTTTCATAGTTTTATTCTTATTATTTCTTTTTGAACGATTAAACTACATAATTTAATGTTTTTTAATTGTCTTTAGTGTACCTAAATCCATACATTATTACAATATTACTGAAATCTTAGTTATATGTTCAATTAAAGAAGAAAACAAATCAATTGGTTATTAAACAGTCTCGTTGTCTTTCTTTCTTTTTTTTTTCTTTCTTTCTTTCCATTTTTTTTTTTTGACTGTTGTTTTTTGTCTTTCATCATACAGCAGTCAAAAAAGGAGAAGCATAACTACACCCTGTACAGATTATACGTAGTACGATCCAAAAGTTCGAGGGACAAGCTGTATTATCAAACCTTACCCAGAATAGTTCACATTACCGAAGCACATCCACCTTCAAAATATCACCTTGAGTTACTATGTATTTCTGCCAGTGTTCATATAACTTTTAGAAACACTCCTGGAAGCTACTTTTTCGCTACCTTCTGTGGTGCAGTTTTATCTTCTCCTGACGGAAGAAAGCAGCGCCCATGCAAATGTTTTTTTTTTTTTTTTTTTGCTGAGAACATGTAAAAGTCACACGGAGCCAAGTCCGACGAAACGTTATGTTATTTGTTTGTCATATCAGAGTATTGACCAATCAAACAGTGCATCCTTAACATGAAAGTCGACTTCTTCCCCACGATGAAGTTAAAGCAGCAGCGCAAGAGGCCTTACAGAAGGTTGCGACAAATGTGTTCCAGGAGTCCTTCTAAAAGCTATATGAACGTTGGCATAAGTGCATAGTCGTTCAAGGTGACTATTTTGTAGATATATGTACTTCGGTAATGTGAACTATTCAGGGTAAGGTTTTATACAACTTGTCCTCAAACTCTTAGATCATACTACGTGCGTGTGAGTTTTCAACTTACTATTTCATAACGTTTTTGAGTGACGCAAGTTTTCGCGCATAAAGACATCACAAAAGAATTTGCGATAATTAACTAAGGAGGTGTTCAAAATGAATATTTTGGTCATCTATATGTTCTTAGGTACATATGCATGTACACATGTGCCGAAAAAACTTGTGAAGTTTAAATTGGGTAATCGTAACAGAAATTTATGTCGAAATCTGATTTTTTTTTTTTTTGTGTGATGACAATTCCTTATTCGGAGCAAGGAAGCAAAGTGAAAAGAATTAATGATTCCCTGACAATCTTATCAATTTATTTCTGTTAGATTTTCTTTTCTTTTTGCCATCGGCCTATGGCATCGGCCATCGGCCATCGGCAATCGACCATTTGGAGGAAAACAATCGGCAATCGGCCATCGGCCATCTTTGAACAATCGGCCAACAATCGGCATCGGCCCATCGGCCAAAACATGCCATCGGTCGAGTCCTAATAACTGTGTAATTAACTGAAAATATATTCCTGGTGATTATGTCTTACCTCTACTCAAAGTTTAAAGGCACTATATAATTTCTAAATATTTTGTTGCCTAGTATAAAACTAAATAGCGAGACTTTTCAACAAACAATACCGGTGACAAAAATTACCATCTGTTATACTGACAAGAAATCTTTTAATCAAAATTCAGTACAGTTGAGAGAAATATTTAAAAAAAAAAGGATTACTGCAATGGATGGTTGCATAGGGCACATTACATTCGAATTGACTTTCACGAAAGGGAAAGTGAGTTATCACGGAGGTGGGGGCGGGGGGGGGGGCATGGTGCACATAAGAGCACGAAAGTGCCATTCATCTCAACATCTAGTAATGAAAATATCATCTTGCAATACTTTCGTTACTTTTATTTAATGATATTCTATTAGTTTGCGCCTTTGAAAACAAATTTTTACATCAATAGATTGATTTTGGTACTGTATCATGGAAAAATAAAAGTACCTTTAAAATACAGTTATATATCTAATAAGTAAAATAAAAACTCTTTAATTAAAACTATTTATTATTTTCAGCTAATTCCAAAAGTACCGGTATTTTTACCGTAGCAAATACCGGAATTACGAAATTGCAGAATAGTTCGAAAGACCGGTATTCGATATACCGGTATTGCAATCACTAATGCCGATAAACGTCGATATCATCACCCCATCCCCTTTACTTCGAATTCTACTTACTCTTCAAAATTAGAAGCTAGCTCCACCTTTGAGAGAAAGAAAAATATTTTTCTATTCAAATAGAAAATGTTTCATTTGAAAAATATTAAAATTATCACTTCTATTTGAAGATACAGATTTACTGCCAAGAAGGAAAAATAACATTTCAATACCAGATGTATTAAAAATACACTTTTCTTTCTTTATTTACCGTAATTCTTTTGAACATAAAAGATGTCTTTTCTACTTTACTTAGCCCCACATTCCTCTGAAATATAAAGCTAAATTAAATATCTTTAAAATAAATTAACATTTCCCGGACGAAATCTAACTCATGGTTTAACATTTGAACAAAACACCATCTCACTCAGTGTAGAGGAACACCTGCAAAAGGTGTGGTCACTGGCACGGTTTCATTTTACCGGGTTCGTGCCAAGTCATCAGTGCTATATCATCAGTCAGTTCATGGTTCAAATATTGAAACAAATAAATAACGTAACGTACTGAAGACAAACTAAAATACTAAACGTATGTTTCCTAAAACGTTCAGGAAAAAAATAAAGTTTTGTACAAGATGAAAAGAAAACACCTCCAATTTTTAATTAATGTCAAAAACTATTTATTGTAGAAAATGTTTTCATCCGTGTGCTCATTTTTATTTTTGCGTTTAAAAAAGGTTACTAGAAACCCCTAAACACGTGTCTACGATTTCTTGTTCTGCCGTGCTAAGCTCAAAAGTCGTATTTGAAGCTGGACTGAAAATAAGACAGTGCTTTTTAAATTTTTACGCCTTCCGACACATCATTCAGGTACAGTGAAACCTGTGTAAGTTGACCACTTGCGGTGCAGTCCTTTGGTGGTCAACTTAGACAGGTGGTCAACTTATGGAGGGGGTAATGATTTTTTTTTTGTCATTTCTTGCACCATGTATTTATTACTTGATTGATTGACACTTACTCTTTCTGTTTAACTCACTTTCATTGTTTAGCATTACTTTGAAACAATATTTTAGAGATTATTTTCCCAGAATGACGCATAATGTGTCATGCAAATTTAAAATTTCAGTAAATTGATCAAAAAAAAATTATTGTTTATGAAAAGTTACTCATTTAATATTAATAGTTCCTAAAAATTCATAGCTTCTCAAAAATTGCAAATTTTTCTCATATATATTTATAACTCCATGATGATCTATTTTTCAACAAAATAACTCCTTATTGAATTTGGCGTACTTACTAGACACTAGTTTTAGAAATTCCATATGTGTCAGCTAATTTTCTCTAGCTTTCTCCCTTTTCAATTAGTTTTAATATTTCATACTTTTTATCAATCTCAAGTTCAACTAACTTTCTTTTTGAAGCCATTTTATGTAAAACTATAACACAAAGAGCAACAAGCTGGACTCTCATAGTTCAAAAAAGCAGTTGAGAATGAAAATGTTGTATCTCTTAATCCCTTGCACCAGAAATACTGCAATGCAAGTAACTTTACTCTTTAGCACAACTCCATTGTTGTCACAAAATTTTACAACTGGAAAAAAATACTTTGTACTTTTCTATTGACACATGTTTTCATAAAGATAAACAAGTTTGGGGAATAAAAGGGTTCTTAATAGTTTTCCCATGTGGTTAAACTCAAAAGGAGGTTTAGTTATGCTACTGTTTCATTTAGTTAGTAAAACGCTGGTCTGGTATCAAAAATGTTTTTGGAAGGCTATTAAAAAAAATAATAAAATAAAACAATTTGCTAAGTAAAATTTTAAAAAATAAAACAAGTGGTCAACTTACAAAGGGTTTTTTACAATGCTCCAAACCAAATTTGGTGTTCATTAGTGGTCAAGATAGACAGGTGGTCAAGACAGAGAGGTGGTCAAGTTACAGAGGTTTTCCTTCATTATATGAGATAGGACTAATTCCGTTCCTGACAAAAGCGGTCAACATAGACAGGTGGTCAACTTACAAAGGTGGTCAACTTTACAGGTTTTACTGTACCACTTTTTCAGAATGGAGAAAAAATCAATACTTGTATAAAAATCCGGTATTGCCCAGTAGATCCTCGCTTATTCAGTTCCCATTTATCCGAATCTCCGTCTAATCCGGATCAAATATGTAGAGTTTTAAAATAGTTTTATGTTCACATAAATATTAAATTTAAATTATGATAGCTGAAGTGAAAGTGTGCAAAACATTTGCTGATTATAAATGTACAACTGCAACATTGATCGGGCAATAAATTATAGTCATCCAACATCATGGCGTACTTGGAGCGTCAATCTGACACCTCTGCGACTGAAATGATCAAGTGTTTGATTTAATAATGACGGAAAACGATCATTTTGTCCCGCACGTAACACCTCATATATGCGTCATTAAAAAAAAAATTATATATATATATATATATATATATATATATATATATATATATATATATATATATATATATATATATATATATGAACAAATTTTTTCTGCTTAACAAATTACTAACTTATGTGTGACACCTTATGCAAAAGATTTCGTCAATACCCTTTAAAATCTTTACTTTCTAATGAAATATATGAACAGTTACGTGTGGTACAAGCGGTTGACTGTTTCGTGGAATGGACCTAAATAAATGACAAAGCGTGGATTGTACGCAACAATCTTATGTTTAAGTTTTGAACAAAGCAGTGGGTTTTTTTTTTTTTGTAATGAAAGATACGTTCGCTAATTTAAGGATTTGTTTTGCTTACTTTCCATACATACTATCCGTTTTTTTTTTTTTCAATCCGAATGGGTTCGTTTCCAAAGTTTTGAAATTATTTTTTTCGGAAAGAGCATGTTTAAAAACATAGGATCTGACCATTTTTTAAATAGCTTGTTTAATATTTTAAAAAAATGCTTTAATCGGAGCGCTTTCGTTGTTTACGCTTCTGTCGTGTGACATGATGAAGTGCCATTCACAGAACAAAATATTTAATTCGGTTCTTTATTCACGTGTACTGGCAACGATATGGTTGATAGCAAGCGTAGAGAGCAATTTTGATTCGCATTTTGATTATCATAACGTGGAACCGTGGTAAAAAGATGCGCCAAAATGCATCTTTTGTGACGTCATAAAGACCAAGCCTTGTTTTCAAAATCGGACATTTAAAAAAATGTATTAAAAAATAACTGTTGGGAAAAAAGAAGTATTTTCTGGGTCCATGTTAGTTTTTTTTTACTCACTCTATCAATTTCAGTGACTAAAAGTAGTACTTTTGACTGAAGGAAACAACCCTTATTGTGTTTGTTCCCAGTTAGTCCTGATTAACGAGATTCTACTGTATTTAAGTAAAACAACTCAGTTCTGCTAAAAAGTACATGCAGTTCATATAATTGCTTTAACTATAAATTGTATTTTTATTTCGCAGTGCGAAATAACAATAGAGGTTTCAGTGACCAAATATTTATACTTTGTGAATTTGGCTAATTGTACCTCTTTCTCTTTGTAGTAAATAAAAGTAAGGTTTCAAAGAAATTCTGGAAGTAGCGCAGTCAATGAAGGTAAAAAAATAGGCTTTGTCGCAACTAATTTAGGGAAAGCTGAATTTTTGCAGGATACTAGCAGACCAAGTATACACTAAAAAACACTAAGACCCGACCCCCACCTCTCTTGTTTTCTCTCCCACCCCCTTCCGAAACATTGCAAGAGCAGTACAATGATTATACGCTTTTCGTGTCACAAATAATAAGGGGAAAGCTGTTTTTTTTGCAGGATGTTAGTACTTAAACGATACAGTAAAAAACACTAAGTCCCAACCCTTACCCTTCTTGCTTCCCCCCTCCCAACCCTTCCGAAACATTGCAAAAGCAGTACTATGATTATACGCTTACAGTTGAAAAATTAATGATGTTGCCGGGGGAGTTCCTTTTTTTATTTCATTCCTAACAATATTATAAACCAGTGGTGCCCAACCTACGGCACGCGGGACACATCCGGCCCGTGAAGCTGATCCGTGTGGCCCGTTGTTTTAAAATGTTACAACTTGAAGAGTGCGATTAATGACAATGTTACAAATTAGGAGCCAAATATTTATAAATAGGTTTCTGATAAATAGGTTACATTTAACAAAATAAGCATCAAGTAATGATAGCAACAATTATTGATTTGCATATTTTTTCCTTTTCCGTATTTTTCCATTTCATTTAGAAAAGAGTAAAATATTTTGAAATTTTATACGTGCTTTAGCCCGAGAGAACGATTTTAGTATGATCTGCGGCCCTCGGGAAGAAAATGTTGGGGACCACTCTTATAAAAAAATTATATTACATCCAATTTTTATGTAGATAGCTCAGTTTCACCATTTTAATAACTTAATCATATACAGAAAACTCACTACAAAAAGTAACTTCGACAAATTATAGCTTTTTATCTATACGTTTTGGGAAGAAATGTTTGGACAAAATTTAAAATTTATAGGTAATAATGTAATGACAGTCATTTAGTTGAAATGGAGCAACAATATAATGACATTCACTTTAAGTTTTACTACCACTGTACAATTTTTTGTCACAAAAGTTTTTTGTTCGTTTGTGTCGCCGATAGTAGTCTACAAAATAATGTCAATGTTTGGCTAACTATTTAAGTCTTTCATTAAATAAATCTGGAATACAGTAAAACCAGTCAAGTTGACCACCCTTGTAAGTTAACCACCTAAGTTGACTGCTTTTTTCAGGTACAGAATTAGTCCTATATCATATAAATTAACCTCTATAAGTTGACCACCTGTTTAAGTTGAGCACTAAAATAGTGCACCGCCTAGTGGTAAACTTTCACAGGTTTCACTGTAATATATTTAACCTAATTACTTCCTCCCAGCGGATATTATTAATGTTTAATATTACTTTTGGTTATCATTTTTTAAGTCTTTTATAAGGGATCATCTTTTAATATTCCGTTGGTTTGGTCCGAAAATATTGTTACAGTGCATTATACAAATACAAATACAAAAGTGACGACCAGCAACAGGCTCTGGGCCCAGCTAGACTGGTCCTAGTCAATTTACAATCCCCAGTGAAGATCAATGGCCCTTTTAAAACTGTCTACTCCTTTGCTCATTACCACCTCTTCCGGTAAGCTGTTCCAAGGTTCCACTACCCTGCTAAAATAATAATTTTTCCTAATATCCATGTTAGCCTGAGATTTAAATAGCTTAAAACAATGACCCCTTGTCCTGTTTTCAGTGCTAAACTTTAACCCCATAACATCTTTCGTTTTAATAAATTTAAACAGCTGAATCATGTCCCCTCGGTCTCTTCTTTGCTCAAGACTGTACATTCTTAGCCTTCTAAGCCTGGAATCATAATCTAAATGGGAAAGTCCACTTATTAGCCTTGTAGCCCGCCTTTGAACCCTTTCCAATACATTAATGTCTTTCTTAAGATAAGGAGACCAAAACTGAACAGCATACTCCAAATGGGGTCTTACCAAACTTCTATATAAGGGCAGAAGAACTTCTTTAGATTTATTTGAAATAGATCTATTGATAAACCCAAGCATCTTATTGGCTTTGTTGCTAGCAATGCTGCACTGTTGGCTAAACTTTAAATCCTGACTTATTAGGACCCCCAGATCAGTAACTTTGTCTGCCTGACTAATGACTGAACCTTGCAAATAATAACTTGTACACTTATTTCCATGCCCTAAATGTAGCACTTGACATTTCCCAACATTAACAGCCATACCCCATTTATCAGCCCACCCCGTAATATGATCTAGATCCTTTTGCAGCTGATTTGCTTGTTCTTCATTTTCTACAGTCCCCATAACTTTGACATCATCAGCAAAACAATTCATGTTCCCAGAAATATTTTTGTGAATATCGTTCATAAAGACAATGAACAAAACAGGCCCTAACACTGATCCTTGAGGAACCCCGCTTAAGACCTCACTCCAATTACAATAATTTCCCCTTACAACTACTCTTTGTTTCCTTCCGGTCAGCCAATTTTTTACCCAAATGAAAGTTTTCCCTCCTATTCCTACTATTATACTCTTTCCCTCCTATTCTACTACAGTGTCCACACATTGATGTGCAATCGAACCAAGCTTTACGACAGATACAGTTTGTAACTCATAATGTTGTAGAATTGCAAGATATTAGTTGGAGAAGTTCAGTTAGAGCAGAGGTAATCGCCATGAGCTTAGGAATCAGTCTGTTGCTTGAAGTAAATTGACAGCCCGACTCTTCTGGGGGAAGTTTAAAACCTAACCAAGTTTGAATGTGGTGGTAAACCCTAAAAAGATGTTGTCGAGCGGCGTCTGAAGTTGGTGGAAGTTTTGGTAAATTAAAATTTGACTTTAGAGACATTTTTGCTTTTACTTGCTTATACACAAACTTTTATTCAAACTTGGTTAGGTTTAAGACTTCCAGCAGAAGAATGGGGTTGGCAATATACTTCAAGCAACTGACTGACACCTAAGCCCATAACAATTACCCCTGCTCCAAATGAACTTCTCCTACTAAACTTCTTGCAGTTGTAAAAACATTGTGTGTTACAAAGCTGTAGCTGTCGTAAAGCTGGGTTCGATTGCACGTCTATTTGTGGTCACGGTAGTGGAATACACTGTAACAATATTTTTGGACCAAACATTCTGTAGACTGTCAGCGACACAAACGAACTATAAACTTTTGTAACAAAATAATGCATTTTCGTTGTAAAACCTTAAAGTGAACGTATTTACATTGATGCTCCATTTCAACTAAATGACTATTGCAGATCATCATTGTATTATTATCTATAAATTTTGTTCAAACATTTCTTCCCAAGATGTAATGATAAAAGGCTGTTGTTTGTTGAATTTATTTTTTGTTTTTTTGTAGTGAGTTTTCTGTATGTGATTGAGTTTGTAAAATGGTGAAACTGAGTTATCTACATAAAAAGTGTATGCAACATAATTTGTTTATAACAGTGGTCCCCAATCTTTTTCTTCCCATAAGGGCCGCAGATCATACTAAAATCGTTCTCGCGGGCTGGAGCACGTATAAAATTTCAAAATGTTTTACTACTTTTTAAATGACATGGGGAAATACAAAAAAGGAAGGAAAATTGCAAACAAATTTTTCATATCATTACTTGATGCTTCTTTTGCTAAATGCAGCCTGTTTTTCATAAACCAATTTCTAAGTATTTGGCTCCAAATTTGGAACATTGTCATTAATCGTACTATTCGAGTTGTAACATTTCACAAAACAACGGGCCACGTGGATTAGCTTCGCGAGCCGAATGTGTCCCGCGGGCCTTAGGTCGGGCACCACTGGTGTCTCATATTGTTAGGAGTGAAATAAAAAAAGGAACTCCTCGGTAGTATCATTCATTTTTTGAGATGTAAGCGTATAATCATAGTACTGCTCTTGCAATGTTTCGGAAAGGTTGGGGGGTGGGGGGAGCAAAAGGGGGGTCGGGACTATGTGTTTCTTAGTGTATAATTTAAGTACTAACATCCTGCAACAAATCAGCTTGCTCTTAATTAGTTGCTGCACGAAAAGCGTATAATCATAGTACTGAGCTTGCAAAGTTTCGGAGGGGGTGGGTAGAAAGGCAAGAGGGGTGGGGGTCGGGACTTTGTGTTTTTTTAGTGTTTACTTTATGTGCTAACATCCTGCAAAAATTCACTTTCCCTAAATTAGTTGCGACACGAAACCTTTATTGACTGGGCTAAAGGAAGTCTGTGGCGGACCTGCATCCAGGAAACCCCATAGCACCTACAGCCTTGAAATTTCGTACAAAATTACTTCGAGCCCCGGTGGTTTGCACCTGGAGTTTTGTTTCTTAAATTTCGAATTAGTTTTTTCGGAATTAATTTTTTAAGCTCAAATTTCGCGAAAATTCCCTATTATTGCCAATTAATGGGGTGAAATTTACTAGCACATATTAATATTATATATCGTTGGAAAGGATAGAAATTTCGGCGTTCTACACAATTTGTTTCAATGATCTAACTTAAACATGGCAGACGTATTTGCGTTTTTAGCTCGAACATTTTTAGGCTTAGCTAAAATTTAGGACTACTTTCTTCATTAAAACTATCAGTAAAAAGCAAAGGAATTGTCCCACAGTTTTCTTTTTGACACTACTGCAAAGCGCGGATTTTTTTACTCCAGACTTAACTCTACCTATGGTCGAAAAACTAAGCTTCTATCTCCAAAGAAAAAAGTTACAAGCCGTTAAAAACCCCAAGTTCGAATAATTTCATCTCCATTGAAATTATTGATGTTTTATTTGACGTTACCATAGTGTGTTACGTCTTTTCGTTTCGCTTGTTTCTTCTTTCTCGATTTTAACGGAAAATCTTAGACTCAACTCAATTCAAGCCCCGAACTAAAGAACAAAATATATTATTAGAGACCACGAATATGAAAGCGACTTTTCAAACGTATAAAACTGTGGTTTTGCAATGCTCAAAAGCCCCTTAGCCCTTATGGTTCTGTAAGTTGGTTTAAGTTATTTTGAAACTCGGGGAAGTGGTGCTTTTTGATCCAAAGGGAATTCATAATGCGTTTTTAATCTGTTTCTTTCTAACTGACGATTTAAATCGTTGCGAATCAGATAAGATTGCGAAGCAATCTTCGGGGATTAGCGAGCGTTGGCGAGCAGGTGGCAGAACCCCCTAGTAGTGTAAAAAAATGTTCCCTGAATTAGGAAAGGGCAATTCCATGAAACTAGAGACATCACAGTAAAAAAAAAAACTTCATTGTATCAGTTTTTTTTTCTTTCATATGAGGAGAAAAAGACTGTATTTTTATAAAACTATGAAAAAAAAAGTTATACACGCATTTTTTGTAAGTTTTATAGGCAAATTGGAACAACACTACCTCGTGCCCATGTGTAGTTGTATAAGCGGCTCTAAAAGTTAATCCTTTTTTTCACTTAGGAAATTAATTTTTATGTCTACAATCATATTTTTCATTGAAATTTAGTTTACACAGGAAGAGATTAGCAGAACAAAGAAACTTTAAACTGTTATAATTGTTTTTTAACATTTTTTTTTTAAAACTAGGCCTCATACTAATGTAACATCAGTCACAAAATTTATAAAAGTTTGCATTGCTTAAACAAAAACAAACGAAAATTAATAAAAAGTCATATTCTCTTCATTTATGATGATATCTTTAATATTAATTCCTTAAATACTTAGAAATACTTGAATTCGATTATTTAAAACTTATTTAAAATATGTAACATCAGTCACATTTCTCTTTTCGGTAATAAACCTCAAACAAATTGCACAAATGCCATTGATTGCTGCAGAAAGGCAAAAAAGGAGGCGAGATAATTAAGAAATAAAGAAAAACATGAAAATTACAAAAAGTAAAACAAAGTAGAAGCTAAAAAGAGTGGACGATAAAAAATAAGTACAATAATTTTTAAAAACCTAGCATAATTACCGAAGTTAGTTCAGAATGGAACTAAAAAGAGAAGTTAGATGATGAAGTAGAGCAAAAGTAGAACAAATTTAAAGTATTGAAGTCTCAGATTTTAATTATTAGCTGCATTACCCCTCTTCAAAATAATGATTTACCAAGGTTTCAAAATAATGAAACCTTGGTAAAATATGTTAGTTATTAAAAGCGCTCTTTGTTATATCTTCACAAAAGAAAACCGCAGTCGTAAAAAATTTTCCAACAAGAAATTTGACAAACATATACAACTAATTCTTAATATAATACATTTGAGAAAAAGTGCTATATCATACATACAGAAATATTTCTAAATGTCACAGCTTCATGCAAATTTCAGAGCTATCACCATCCGACTTGCAGCCATGTTATAAAGAGTTATATTTGAGAAATGCTTTTTTTTTAATTTATAAGCTGCAGCAGTAGGCCAGTGCCAATAACTTAGAAAATGGTAAAAAGTCGAAAAAATTTAGAACAGGATAAAACCAGTTAGAAAGGTAAGAAAATCTAATAACATTAATAGGAAAAATAAATTACGGGCGAGTTGAGTTCGGGAAGGGGGGTGTAGGGGGGTTTAAGGGAGGGAAAACGGTTTATCACGATTTTCGGAAAAACTAAGAGTCCTATCGAAAAAAAAATAAATTACAAAGTTGTTGGTAATACAAAGATCTACAACTTTTGTATTTGCACTTTTTTTCTATAACCTCAAAATATATGCGAAAAATTCAAAAAACCGACTTTTTGGTTTTTTATTTTTATCTCCCAGAAAAAAAAAATTTTTTCACTAAATTTAATGAAAAATTACCTTATTATGTCCCAAATACACTGTAACTTTTTGGATTAAAAATATTTATTTTTTCTCCTTATTTTGATTCAGTAGTAAAAAAGCATCAGAATTTTCAATCAAAAAATCTCACGTCAAAATATCTGATTTTTTTAAAAAATCGGAGCAAGTTTTTTTCTTTGGAATCTCTACTTTTTGATGGTATAAAAAACAATAGACAATGCTATAGAAAATTTTCGCAAAAAATGAAGAAAATCAAAAAACTCAAATTTGAAAAAAAAAAAAGTCATAACTATGTAAAAATTTTAAGCTCCTTATTAAAATGTACACTTTAATTACTCGAAAAATGAAATTTTCCATGTTACATTGACACAAACTGAAAATAAAAATATACTAAAATAATTAAAAATCAAGCTACAGCATGCATTTGTATTATACCCTTTTCATCCACCATTAGACGGTGACTGCAGTGCCCCCTATAGTTTTTTGGAGTTACGAATAGCAACCTACACTGTAGGATGGGATAAATGAGTAATTTCCGCAATTTCGAACTGTGTTACCTTGAATATTATGAAAAATAATAAGTTTTCCAATTGTGTTTGCTGTTAATTATTGTGTTTGCTGCTAATTTAATAAATAGCTTAAAAATTTACATAGTGATGATTTTTTTTTTCAAATTCGAGTTTTTTCATTTTTTGCGAAAATTTTCTATAGTATTGTATATTGTTTTTTATACCATCAAAAAGTAGAGATTCCAACGAAAAAAACTTGCTCCAATTTTTTAAAAAAATCAGATATTTTGACGTGAGATTTTTTGATTGAAAATTCTGATGCTTTTTTACTACTGAATCAAAATAAGGAGAAAAAATAAATATTTTAAATCCAAAAAATTACAGTGTATTTGGGACATAATAAGGTAACTTTTCATTAAATTTAGTGAAAAAAAAATTTTTTTTGTGGGAGATAAAAATAAAAAACCAAAAAGTCGATTTTTTGAATTTTTCGCATATATTTTGAGGTTATAGAAAAAAAGTGCAAATACAAAAGTTGTACATCTTTTTATTACTAACAACATTGTAATTTATTTTTTTTCGATAGGACTCTTAGTTTTTCCGGAAATCGTGATAAACCGTCCCCCCCTAAAACCCCCCTACACCCCCTTCTCGAACTCAGCTCGCCCGTAATTTATTTTTCCTATTAATGTTATTAGATTTTCTTACCTTTCGAACTGGTTTTATCCTGTTCTAAATTTTTTTGGTATCAAACATTATTGGCACTGGCCTACAGGAGCTTAGCAACAACACTTTCTTTGCAGTAAAGGAGGGAATCACTTCCAGCAGAACATGTTCCAAAATTAATGACTGCTACAGGAGAACGGGTTCTTGAAGAATATCACTAACAATTGTATCATGAGAAAATAGATGCATTGAAATTAAAAACTAAGAGTATTTAGTGACTGTCAAGATTCAAGCAGAAAGACATTGGACATAGCCTGTCAATGTGAATGAAATTTATTCTTCACATGAGAAAGGAATGAAATATTTAGCACACTAGATGTAATAAATTCAAGAGGACTTTTTATTTTATGAAATACATCAAAAATATATCTTTTAAAACTTTATAAATGCACTTTTCTTGTAATTTAAATACAATTTTAAACAAAACATGAGCTAATTTCATTTTTAAGAAGAAATAATTTATAATTGCAGCAACTTATCATAAATGTAACATCGGTCACAAAATCTTTGTATCATCAGTCTCGGGTGTTAAATAATTTTTATACTCTCCGTTTGCAAGTTTTTCCAATAAAACAAACTGTTTTCAATTAGTCTAAAATCTATACTTTAAGGGGAAAAAATCTGTTTAGATTTTACGTTATTAGTTTGAAGAGAATTTCAAATTGTACATAAGTCAATTTTCTCAATGTCTCTTCTGCGTAACATCAGTCACGCTTTTTTATTCCCTTCAATTTCACACAAAAAAATTTCCTCAAGTCTGAAAACACGTGTGGGGGCAGTGATGTACCATATAATGACATTTTTGATCAATTTCAGAAGAAACAAAATTTAATTTCAAGACAGCGCTGAATTTGTAAGTTAAAAATAGAGTCAAATTGTAACGTCAGTCACCATGGACAGACCGAAAGCATTTTTTCGTTAAATAATAATAATAATAATAATAAACAACGCTTAACACAGATTCTGCCACTTAAGTGTAAAATATAGTTTTATGCTATAACTGACGATTTAAATCGTTGCGAATCAGATAAGATTGCGAAGCAATCTTCGGGGGTTAGCGAGCGTTAGCGAGCAGGTGGCAGAACCCCCTAGTAGTGTAAAAAAATGTTCCCAGAATTAGGACAGCATTTTTTCGTTAAATAATAATAATAATAATAATAAACAACGTTTAACACAGATTCTGCCACTTAAGTGTAAAATATAGTTTTATGCTACAATTCGGTGTTTTTCTGTTTAATACTCTGAAGTTTGGAGCATCAGTAGAAACAACACGTTTTCTGTCACACATTAAAACTTAAAAAAAAGGTAAATTAATTTAATGTTTTTAAATAAATAGGAAAGACGGATGCGTAACCACAACATGCAATCCACAACCACAACTTCCTCTGTATCTAAAATTTTAGAGGAGTGTTTATAATTAAAACAACTTAAACCTCTAACGCAGCCAGAATTTACTTTCGTTGTGAGGGAGGGGTCATATCATTTCATAATTGTATAAAAAATGTCAAGAAAAGATTGCGTATCTGGATAAAAATGATGGATTTTTTGGAGATGAACCCTTATGTTCCATTATGTTACAATGGGGGAAAAATGAAATAAAATGATCTAAAATATCAATATTTCATTAAAAAAAAGCTTAACTAATTTTCTGCGCGCTCATCTTCAAAGAGTAAGGTAGACTTTAATGAGTGCTATGAACTGTCCCAAAATGAAGTCTTTCAGAAATCTTTTTTCATTTCTTCTTCTCGATGTGACGGGTTGCAAATGGTATACTTCTTCTGAAGCTGTCTCTAAAGTTGATGGATATGTTTCTTTTAGATTTATGAATCACCCTCTCCACCGTTTTTGTATCTCTTTTACTTCAGTCACCAACAAGTGAGAGAGCCTCCGTTCACGATAAGTAATGATTCAACTATTTTGAATCCGTTAATGAACGTCTGGAAATAATTCGGTCCCAAAGGAAATATGACAGGAATGTTTCTGTAAATTCGCACGACGTTTTTCGCTGTGTTTCTGACGGAAGTACCTGACTGCGTATCGCAAGTTTATGTCTCTAAATATAATTCTCATGCGTAGAGCAAAAAAAAAAAAAAAAAAAAAAAATCGGATTTGAAACAAAACTCCGTTAAATGCATCAACCAATTAAATTCCATTAGTTGAGCTATATCTATCAAAGTTCCCGAATGCTGAAACTTTAAAATAAAAAAAACTGACGTTTTTCTTCAAAAATTGAATAAAACTCTGGAGTAGATTTAGAGTTAAATTGTAAAATGAATCAGGCTCTGAACAAAAAAGTCACCGGAAAATTTTACTCTTAAGTACTGTATTTAAATTCGACCAAGGTGTAATTTAAGGAAATGAACCCGTAAAAAACCGTAACATATGAATTTTTTATGTGATTTTTTGTTTTAGCACTTTTTTAATCAAGTCCTTTAAATTACTGAGGTAATTCTGTATGTAGTAAACTATACTTTTACATTAAATATTATAGAAAAAAACACTAAATTTTTGAAGAAAAACAGCAAAACTCGTAAATCTTTTAGACTGTCTAACAATAGAAGCTAAAAGAGGATTGAGAGTTCAGCCAGCTCCTACCAAAATTTCAACTGTAGTAGAAATAAAAATTAATAAAATTATAATTTAGATTTTACAATTTATCAAATGTCGGTTTATTTTGCTACTATTTTAGGGGTTTTCAATCTGTATCGCAAACTTCTGAAAGAAATTCTGCTGCCCAGATTCAGATAGCCCAATTTTTTTTTAATTTTTTTACTCATAGGGGAAAGACGATAACACGTGAAAAAATTTTTTCATTTACTCATTTTTCAAAAAAATATTATTAATTTCTCAGTGAAAAAATGTCCTCATTATTTAATAGTTTTTTTTTTCTTTGCGTCATAGATTTTTTCTTTTTCTTTCTTTCTTTCTTTTTTTTTCTGAGATTTTTTAAAAAAAACTATTTTTTTACTTGATGGCAGGGTTGGTTAAAAAGTCGTTTTTTTAAACCATAAAAAAAACGTTTTTTTTTTTGTTTAAATCAGGTTTTTTTTGTTTAAACGAGGTTTATTTGGTTTAAACACTATTTGTAAGAAAAAATAATTTCATTTCAGAAAAATCATGAAGATTTTATGAATTAATTGTAAAGAAATGTTTAATATCCATATTTGTACCTAATTTCTTCGTAATTAATTAAATAATTAAGAATAAAATCTTTTAATTTCATTTGCTCATACGTAGAGATTTCTGAAGGAGAATATTGTTTGAAAATCTCTATTATTAAAAATACAATACGCAAATGGGCGTTGGTATAAATAATCAAAGAAATAAATTACTATGATAGTTCTGACATTAATTACGTATAACTAAGAATAAGTTCTTGTGAATTAATTTTCTCATAATCATAGCTATCTACGATAAAAAAAAAGTTAAATTAAAATTACGCATTCTTAAGCATGGGAAGTATTTTTCAGTATCTACAAATGAATCACAAGTCTAATGTACACATTACAGAACTTCAAAAATCAAAAGATCAACTCATATTTTGCTTAAAGATTTAAAAAAAAAGTTACAAGTCATGTAATTTATTTACCTAATGTATCAGTGACAACAATTATAGAAACAGGACAAGTAAGTTTTAAAAAAATCATTATGTTTTCCATTGTCGACATTATTTCTCCTGGTTTAGTGCATTTAGGAATACAATTTGTTTATCAAAGAAAAAAACTCATTTTAATTAAAAGCCTCAGCATGAAAATACTTTTTTAACGCATTTTAATAATGAACTGTCATAAAAATGGATTTTTTTTTCATTCTTCCACCATTCATACATGAGACTTCTTAAATAATATTGGGATCAGAAAAGTTCTTTGAAAGGTGAAAATTTGGCATTAATTTTTTTTATAAGAGGGCTGAGTTACATAAATACTTTCTGTTTTCTTAATTTTATATTTTTTCTTATATTGCTCTGACTGCATCGTCTATTGGGGATGCAAAAAGCGTGCAGGTATAAGCGCAATTTTATACCTACTATAAGGGTGTTCTTGAATTTCTTTAGTTATTTTTTTTCTCTAAAGGTTAAGATTTTTATACATTATGCATCGCTTCCATGGTACATCATCTACTTCAATAAATGGTGAGTAATCAAGCAAATTAGGTAGTAAATGAAGTTTCGGCTGGAATATGCTTTTTGGACTATTTTGAAATGCAAAAGACTGAAAAATAATGATTATTGAATAAATTAAAAAAAGAGCTACTTGGGGTTTTTCTCCATGTCATTTTAGAAAAACTTAGTTGGTCTGCCTTGTATATATATATGTACCTACTAGGAAAACTGCATTGATTTAAAACGAGCTGATGTGTGCATCACATAACTTCCTTTTACTCCAATTTAATGTCATTTTCTCATTATTGGCAGTTTTAATATGATTCAATAGTTTACTCTCTAAATATCCCCAACAGTGGCCAAATTGAAACCAGATTTTAAAAAAAAAATTAAAAAATAATCGCCAAATTTGTTGCCAAGTTGGCTACAAAACTTGGTGACCAAAAGACTTGCGATATATCGCCAAGTGTCCGAGAAATTATAACACCACGTGAGTTTACATCGAAATTAACAATGATTCCCCCCCCCCCAAAAGGGGCAAAAGACCCCCCTTTGAAGCATACGAATGCAACCAAAAAGGAAGGTGCAGAACTAGACCCCACTAGGAGTCTATGTACCAACTTTCAACTGTCTAGGACATTCTGTTCTTGAGTTATGCGACATACATACACACATAAGCAAATACGCACATACATACATACACACAGACGTCACGAGAAAACTCGTTGTAATTAACTCGGGAATCGTCAAAATGGATATTTCAGATGTCTGTAAGTTCCTAGGCACATATCCACGTGTGGTCAGGTTGAAAAAAAACTCAACATTCATTTGGGGGTGAGCAAAATGGAAATTAAGGCCGATTTTTGAGTGAAAATTTTTTCGCGACTACAATACTTCCTTTTTTGTAAAAGGAAGTAAAAAGAAAAAGCAAAAGAAATTCTTTTTTAGCAAACTTGCATTACCTTAAAAAATATAAGCTTCTAAATTTATTATATCTGTAATTTATTTATGAAGCTTTGCAGTTACTTTGAATTAAGTATATTTTACTCTTTGCAATAATATGTAAAATGTATGAAAATATTTGTGGAAAAACAGTTGAATTAAAAAAAAAAAACAGTTTTGAAAAAATTCACATAGTTTTTTGAAAAAAAAAAAAAAGAAAGAAAATACTTGGTTCAAACCAACGTGGTTTAAACCAAACAACCCTGCTTGATGGTATTTTAAAAAAAAATGTCTTCAATTGTTCAAATGTGTCCGCATATGAGAGTACGTGTGAGCAGGCTTGTGGCAATAATCAACACGGTTAAAAAAGCAGGACCAACATCATATTTTAAAGAAAACTCTTTAATATGAAGCATACACAAATATACGAATTACAGTAAATTGTTTGTAACCTATACTCTGTCAGTTTAAATTATACAGCAATTGTGTCATTAAGAAGTTTCGTCTTGAAGACCTCGTAGCCTGTTAGCAACACCGGATAGACACGAAAAAAACTTACATTTGATCAATCTGAGATATTAACAAAGATTGAAATTTTGCCAATTTACTTCAGATTTCAAATCACTCTTCTAGCTCTTTTAATGAAAAAATAACAGTAAAAATGATTCAGATTGAAAAACCATCAATAAGTAACTATCTGCTCTAATTTAGTAACTGTTTATGAATTTCTTGATGACGAAATTGTACTTAAAAAAATCGAAAATTTCCAAAAATTTCATTTTTTCCTCTATTTCAGATGTTTTTTTTTTTTTTTGAAAATGAGGGAATGCTCTAAATTTGCTCAATTTTTTTTTACATAATATATCGAAGTGTCTCTTAGATGCTACTAAATTTTAATCATTGGTATCAGCGTATTTTTGTTACTAGAGTAACTTGAACTAAGGTAAAATTTTATTAGTTATTTCTTTTTATTTTGTAAGTTTAGCAAAACTAACCATTTTTTTCGTGTTTCATTTTCTCAAAAGCATGTTTATGAAGTACATGCTGAAATGTACATGTTTTTAAATTGAAATAAATGTCAATTTTACTTGCTTTTGTATCATTTAGTCGTTTATCAAGTTCTTTGAATTCTCGTTATTTCACATAAGGGTCAATCCATACAGGTTCCATACAGTATAAAAGTTATCAAATTAAAGTAATTATTTTGAAAATTACAGTATGTTTTTTCAGTATAATGTATTATATAGGGCACAATATACGTAATTTAAGAAGGTGCCATGAAGTTTTTACACTTTTTATTTCTGTTTTAGTGTGTGAATTGACTAGCGAAATTGCTTAATTTCAAAGACCTGTAACTTTTTTACAAACCAAATAAAAAAAAAACAATATGTATAACATATATAGTACTTCAATGGAATATTCAATTGGCCAGGAAATTTTATTTTTAATTCAATCCTCTTTTGGTTTATAGGGATCTAAAAATGTCATTTTTGTCATTTTTCCGAAATTTGAGGGCTATAATCTATAAAGGGTACACAAACACACAGCAACAGTTACATACTCTTTTTAGCATGGTTCCAGTGATTAGTTTTTGCCGTATTTCATTATGGGTTTCCGTCCCCTACGTGAGTTATCCCCCTTTGAAATGAGTAAAATTTTTACATTTGGTCTTGAACTAACCTGTTGCCATTATTTTAATTATTAACGTACAGCTACGTAACTCAGCATGTAATCAACTTATGCACTTTAACATCAAAGCGTTAAATTAACTGTCATAAATGTAATTTAAATAGATTTTGGTCAAAATGCAAAGGTCTAAAAGTCCCATTTTTGACTACGAAAATCACTTTTGATGACCTCCAAAAAATCAAAGTTGAGAGAAAAAATAAAAGAGGTTTTAAACATCTTTCATATGCAGCTTTTAGGGATATGAATTTCAAAAAAATTAAAAATGGTCGAGCGCAACCATCCGTCGAACCTATATGGATTGACCCATAAAACAGAAAGAAAATGCTATTTTTCTGAATTTTATTTCACGTTTGGAAATCAAAAACCAATTTCGAGTTTCTTCAAGCAAATAGTAGAAACACAGCTCTATATTCTTGTAAAATTTTAAAGTTGTCTGAATTTTCCCTCATTTGAATTTTTGTGTGTACGTGAAGGGGAAAATCATCATTTTACAAAGTGTCACTAAGTTTAAAACTGATTTTGAAGACAAATGAGTTAAAATACAACTTCAAAAGTAAGGTATTTCTTTTATGATACTTAGCACATTATTGGATATTAACTTCATCAAAGCTAATGCATTCCTTAAAGATTGAGATTAAAAAATAAAATGCTTAATTATGAGAAAATTGAAATATTTTCAGTTTTTGAGACTCAGTTAAAAGTTAACTATAATAACTTTGAAAATTTTACTGATATCAGATTGATTATCCTACTCCATAGATTGCAAAAACATATAACTTCTATGTTTTCATTAAATAGTTAACAAGATACAAGCCTTCAAAAGTGCAACATTTAGCATTTATGAGAATGCTGTTCAATTTGACCAATTTTCAATCGCATGTAACTATTTAAATAAAAAATTTTAAGCAAAAATATTTTAGATATTTTTATATAGGTATAAAAGGAACCTGTATACCAAATTTCATAAAAATCTGTTACCATGCGGCCACCACTTTTTTGCGAATTTTGCTGATTTCGCATGGAATGACCCATAATGGTTTACAATATTTAAGTTTTTCTTAACAATTAGTTTAAAATATGTTTTCGAGAGAAAAAGACTGATAAAATTACATACAACACCTGCTAAAACAAAGAAGTTGCTACCACGTTAACATAAACTAGTCGACCCGTGCAGAACTCCGCACTGTTCTTTGAATCGTTTTATATGAAATTCCACTCCTTAAAAATTTCAAAGAAAGAACATTATGAAGAAGAATAGAAAAAATTAAACGAATTAAACTAAACGGAAAAAAGTACATGCACAAAAGAAGGCATGTAATTTCAAGACATCAGTAATAAAACTTCGTTAAATACAATGTTGCGATATGATTATTGCTCACTTTTTGGTTGTATGTATTTTCAATGCAAACATAAATATCATTAAAAGCTTTTACTCGTGAAAACACAAAAATTGTGCATGTGAAAAAACGGGTTGTGACAAATATAATCCTGTCTATTAGGGTGGGCCGAAAAAACTTTTTTTGGAAATCTGTTTTTGGATAGTGCGGAAAAGTTGCTATATGGACCCGTTATTACCCATAAAAAATTTCACTAAATTTGTTTAATATTTAGCCGGCGCTATTTGACCTTGCAAAACTGAAAAAAAAGGACAAAAATGCACTTTTTTCAAAAAAAAAAAAGAGAGGGGGAGAGGCAAAAATAAAAGTTTGAAGCTAGTTTCAACAAACATTAGAAGTATCTGTCAGTGCATTAGTTGAAATCCTCAAAGATTTTTATACATTTCGTAGAATATTTAGCCACGCTCCTTTAAGACTGAAACATTGGAAAAATGAAAAAAAAAAAAAAAAATTAAAAGTAGTTTCGAAATAAGTAAGTACTGAAATGTTACGCAATACGTTACCTAGAAAAAACAGTGAAAATTCAATCAATTTCATGCGACATTTGTACGCCAATTTTAAAAAATGCACACACTCAAATAAAAAATAGTTACATAAGATGCTAATTTTTTAATCTTTGGTTCCAGTAGTTTCTTCGGGATAATAAACGGCGCTCAACTACTTCTATTATTCCTAAGATTATTTTATAACTATTTTATATATATTTGACAAATAGAGCCCTTGAGTATTAAAAAAATGTGAATCCTCTGAAGTCCTTTACACTGATTAATGAATTGAACGCAAGTATTCTTCTTTAAGAAATGCTGTAATTCTACACCTCCACAGCTGGGAGTTAAGCAATTAAAGGGGTCCTTCCTCTCTTGCGTCCAATGTCCACAATGAGTTGCCACTGAGGCATCTTATACTGGAATTGGACGGTTGCACAAAGTGGCCACATTCATATTCTGGAGCTATCGAACAACTTAGAGATTGTAAAAAAATCCGGTGGTCAAATTTGATAAAATTGACTGCAATCTTCTGGTTTTGGACATGGAAGATATAAAAAATTTAAGTATTAACAACAATATTTGTATAGAATCTGTCTTGCCGTAAAAGATGGTCAGTTGTCCTTCAAGCGTGGCTGACAGTAGCCCAAGCAAACTCAGTCAGTCGAGCGCGATGGCTGACAACTGCAAATCATTTGTTACGCTTGTATATAGGCACTCCAACTCCATCAGAAAATCTTACAATACTTGTAAAGTATGTAATGTTAGTTTATGCTCCAATGTGGTTTGAAATAAAAATGAAACCGAACTGCCAGTACGGCGCCCAACATTTTTGGAAAATGATTTCTCTTGGAAGGCAGTTTCCAGACAACGTTAAGGAGATAATTTTCAAAGTTCTCTCAAGTAATGCATATTTCGCTCATCCTGAACAGCTACTGTTGACAATGTTGTTTGACTCAAGAAAATACATTCGGGAATTAGCTGTTAGGCGCATTCTGAACTCTAGAAATAAGAAGACGAAGAGCTCGGATGGTGTACGATTTTTTGAGCGTCCTAAACTCAATTTTGAAGCCGTTGATTATGTTGATTTAGTTGATTGGGAAAACTGTGTTGTAACAGAGCCAACTCTTACAATGCATCTAAAAGACCAACAATGGAAAGAAATGTGCAAAGAACATTCTACAGAGTTTACTTTCGAGAAATTTCCCTGTCACACGCAAGCTGTGAAACGTTGTGTGAAACTAATAACCGAAGCTGCAATAAAAGTTCGTGGTGAAACTGCACGAGATGGATACATTCGTGCAAAACTTCATGCTAGGAAAGAACTTCCATCATTTGATAACAAGGGACAATATTATTCCAAAAAATAATATTCATTATGCTTGAGGTATTATAAATCAAATTTGAAGATTTCTTTTTTAAAATTTTATTATCTATATATGTAATCCTAGAAAATGTATGATACTATTGCGTGATAATAATTACTATGATTAAAAGTGCTATTTAATTAATTAATCTATGATTTAATTTTGAAAAATAATTTTCACATTGGTTTTTAAAGAAATTCAATATTTTTTCATTTTTCTCCAATTTTTGATGTCGGAAAGGAGCGGTTAAATGCTCATTAAAATCAATGAAACATTTTATGGGCTCGAACTGGCTCATTATATAACATTTTCGGTGCATTCCAGCAAAATATTTGGAATTTAGTTTTTTTTAAAAAATTTCGACAAAAATTCATTTTTCTCTTTTTTTACGGTTTTTCAATGTCAAATAGCGCCGGCTAGATATTTTTTAATGTCCAAGAAATTTTTTGTGAGTGCTAACTAGCTCACTACGCAACTTTTGCGCGCTATCCAAAAATTGATTTCGAAAAAAAAATTTTTTCGGCTTATTTCGGCCCACCCTACTGTCTATGAAAGAGCCTCTGACGGGGGAAAAAAAAAGAAATATTAAACAGATATTTATTGGCACGGATTCGAACTCATACCATTCTGGTTATCAGCATGACACTCCAACCAACCCAGCAAATGCGCTGAATTTCTTAATGCTATTCATTGAAGCAATGAGTAAAAAAACAGCAGAAAGCTGTTTGCCAAAAAAAAAAAAAAAAAAAAACACGGGTCTACGTTTTGTCATTTGCTAGCATGATACGCTTTAAAATAATTCGTGAAACATGGATTTGATTAAGGAATAAGGAAGATCTCGCGTAGTGATTGAAACAAACATTCTAGAGAAATAATTATTAAGATTTAAAGGAAGTGTTTTTATTTTTGAAAATTGTTACAATTTCCCATAGCAGGCAGCTATGACCAATGCAGCTTGGATGCTAGCACATGTTTTTCTTTTAATCAGACACTTAAAATTCAAAACCAAAACCAGCTGAACTGAGTTCGTTTTTTAAGTGGAATTTTTCGAACGTAGACAAATGCAATTGTTTCAAAAGCAGAGGAGAAAATAATTTCTTACTTAAGAAGTTGATAGTAATTTTAATGTTTTACTTCGTATTCGAATAAATAGTGAAAGGTTTACTGGGTGAAAAGCGTAATTTCAATTTGGAGTAGTATTTTTTTTTATTTATACAAAAGATCGAACACTGCTATTAGAAAAATCTGCATTTCCGCGTAAAAAGATAAAAGTTTTCAGCACGTAAAGGATTTCCTTGACAACTGAATTTTTAAATCTAAATTTTTTTTATGCTTACATTATGCTTAGTTTTCTGAACGGAGTTAAATCTTTTTTTTTTTTTAAAAAGAAAGTACATCTTTCGATTAATAGTCAACTTATCTGAATCATCACTGTAGCCTGCATTAAGGAGTCGAAATACCAAGGAACATTCGCGTCGCATTTATTACATTATTTTACGTGTGTTATTTATTGTATGTTACGCGTACATGTAATGTGTAATTTTAATCTAAATTAGCTATAATGTCAGACAGCTCGAGCGGGCCCGAAGTTCATCTACTTTATAACCAAACGCTCTACCGAAAAAACTTATCAATTTAACCGAACAGTCTAGCGCTTTTAAACTTTATCAAAAAAAAAAACAAAAAAAAAAAAAAACAGGGGAACCCCCCCTTCAGATTTATTGTTTTTTGTTTCGTCGACGCAAAAAGGTAAAGCAAAAAATTGGGAAATTGTATTAGAATTTTTCAAAAAAAAAAAAATCTGCGTTAGAGCTACAGGATACATTAAGATTTTGCAACAGCAAGGGGCGTTTCCGAAAAATTGAATTTTAGACTGTAAATCTATTTTTTGTCATTAGCCGGCCCGGTAAACGTTAAAATGAGGGGAGAATTTCTTCAAAAAATAAAAAAGATCTCGCATACCGACAGAAAAATAATCCGCAGAAATAATATGTAAGATAAGATATTGAAGAGAAGTGTTTTTATTTTTGAAAAATTATACAATTTGTTATATCAGGTTGCTTGAACCGTTATGGCTTAGATGGCAGCACGTGTTCATCATTTGACATTTCATTTAACATTTTTTTCTGAACAAAAAATTATTCCATTGTGGTCTGAAATCTTAAACCTGATACTTATATTTTTGTTTAAATTATGCTTTAGCTATCTCTGACCGGAGTCAAAGCTTAAAAAAAAATAATATTAAATAAATAAAAATAAAATTAAAATTAATTTGAACTCTGAAATTTTGAATTCAAATTATGTTTTTCGCAATCACAAACTGAGACAGGACCCTAGTCATTGGAATTATTGTTTCTAGAAACAGCTCTTGTCCCCCTCTCCTCCAAGCCTGCCTCTCCTCCTGGGCGGTTACGTGTGCATAGTTGTGTGTGTGCGTAGATCTGTGTGTATGCATGTAGGCGTGTGTGTGTGTATATGTGTGAGTGTGTGAGCGCGTGAGCGCGCGTGTGTGTAGGACATGGACGCCTCCGACCAGGAGAAGTGGATAGCTCAGGACCGGAGCAGCCGCGCCGCGCCGCCTGCAGAGGACAGTGGGCGGTGGGGCTGCAGACGCTTCTGGTCCAAGCTGAAAATGGCACGGAACATCAAAAACAGTCAAATGAGAACAATAAGCAATCGTGATTGCTCAAAAAACCTCACAACTAAGAATCAATTTAGCTACAAGGTGCATCAATTTTTCGTAACAGCAAGGAGCGTTTGCATCTTATTTATTTTAATTTCCGCACTTGTGTTATTTAGTGTTTTTGCGCGCTCATGTAATGTGTGATTTTTATCTAATTTTTTGATGCAGATCGTCCGGGCTGGGTCCGAACATTCATTCTTCTGGTTATCAGTCGAACGCTCTGCCGATCGAGCTATTCAGCTCTGTCGGTCACAGTGCAAGTTAAACTTATAAATTTAATAGAAAAACACAGTCCGGTGTTTTAAAACAGGTTTTTTTTGGACAGAAAAAAAAACAAATTTTAGATTGTAGGTCTATCTTTTGTCATTAGCCTGCATGATAAGTTTTAAAATGAGGTTTAAATCAAAGAAATCGATCAAGAATAGAAGAAGATCTCGCGTAGGAAAAAAAAAACAGGCTACAGAAATAATATAGTATAAGGATGACTCATCTTTCTAAAAACTTTGGCCAAGAAGTAGAACTGGTACTGCCATTTCTTGAGAATTTTTCAAGATTTTCTGCTTGATGTTATCTTCGTAAAACATACCATGTTCACATGTCATGAGGGCACATGTACCCCCTTTCCTCCTAAATGTAATAATTTTACTGTGACTTCAATTAAAAAAAGAGTATTCCTAATCAAATCATGTCTGAATATCTTCTTTCATTGCTTTAAACGATGGATTCAGTTTTAGCTCACTTTTGGACTCGACTTACGAAACTTTTTCTTTTTTTTTTTTACCACTTTTAACTCGGGAAAAACTCTGTGCTTAGTCTTCTGCCTCGTTTTCAAAGCGGACAGATTTATTCTTCATCTGTCTGCACTTTTAATAGATTAACTCCATACCCTCGTTGCCTTTAATTGAGGTCTCACAGAATCAAAACAAAAGGCCACCTCTTCCTTTTTCTCTTGTTGATTTAAGGAAATGTAGAGCGGAACGTGCTTGCCGACTCCTTGATCTTGCCGTAATCTTAAGTAATAACCAGCTAAAAATATGTTTTCCTGATTGTTTGCCCCACTTCGAAAGCGAACCCTCTAACCCTTAGCGTTCCGCCGCGTCAAGTCAGCGAGTTTTCGATTATGTTATATGCCAACGGCTCTCTCATTTTTCTGGAAAAGATTTTTCACTTGCTGTTTGCAGAGATTCGATAATATTGCGCTCAAGCTTAGCGGAATTTGTTCTTGTCGATACTTCTGTAAAAGATTGCACTGGTTCTTACAGAAAGAGTTTTTATGCTTTTTACAAATAAAGAGTGCTGGTCTCTATAAAAAAAGGACTGTACTGGTTTCTACAAATAAAGGATTATGCTGGTTTCTTCAAATGAAGAACTGTGCTGGTTTTTACAGAAAGTGTTTTTTCCCCCCCAAGTAAAGAAATGTGCTGGTTTCTACAAATGAAGGACTGTGCTTGTTTCTGCAGATGAAGAATTGTGCTGGTTCTACAAATAAAGAATTACGTTGGTTTCTACAAGTAGTAAAATGCGAGGACGCGGATGCTGATGCAGGGCCTGAGAACTTATCAAAGCGTTGCACAAGTGAAATGAAAGAGCCACAAGAAAATAGAGAGGTTTAAAAAAAGGGGGGGGAGGTAATCATTCCATCCTGTTGCTTACAAAAGAACTGCCTCTCTTTACTACTAGGATGAATGCCATTAATCCTGAGGTGCACTATACTTTGAAACTGTGAGTAGGTATAAAGGAGACAAAACTGGAGGATCATTGCAGGTAGAATTTTGGATCTGCTCCTATGCTCTTTATCAGGTGCAAAACGAAATAGCTCAGAGGAGTTATTTATCAACTACTGGCTGTAATGTGAAGGGCTGCTACCGAAAATCCCTTTTGTAAACACGCTTTATGTCTGACTGTTCAGCTTTTCCATATAGTCAATTTGAAATGTCATTAGAATCATGGACTTTTGAAGTCATTATTATGCACATATTTTTGCACAACTTCATTTACCCCCTCCCCCCTCCTACAAAAAAAAAAAAAAAGAAAAATCAATAAGGTATCAATCTGTAGCCTTTACGGAAGTTGTTTTCCGCATAGTACGATGGTTCCAAAACTTTTTTGAGTCAAAACGTAGTTCAGGAGCTAAAGATTTTCCCATGGCGCTCTTTCCTAAATATATTTAAAACTAGTCATAGCTAAGAGAAAAAAACAAGCAAAACTCGTTTACCTGAATTGCATAGCCCTTAATTTTACATCAGGAGCAATGCGAAATACTGCAAAAGTTGCACAATTAAAAAATCGGACTATTTATGTCGTTATAGAATAATTTCACTGAGCCCCCAATGATGACGTCACAACTCCCATAGGAACCACAGCCCATAGTTTCCGAATAACTTGCGCGGTGAATCAGTTTTAAAACTTATTTATTGTTTCAAGTTCACAACATTAGACGAAGTATACTGTTTTAAATATTTAAAGTTTTAAAAGGAAACTGTACATTAGTAAATATAAACTATTAGGGGAAGGTCGTTTAGTATCGGACAAGGGCTGCTTCTTAATTCCACCACCAGGGGCAGCACATACTGGGTCGACATAGTGTGCTGTATTGGGGAAGAAAGCCACAAACGCCATATTGGTTCAAATCAACCGTTCGTTCTGGTGTGCAAAGCTAGTTGTTTGTTGAGAGAATTGTAGTGCACAAACTTAACTTCTGGGGCACATATTTACAAATAGAGTAAGTTATATTCATTCATTGTTATTCCTTTAGACTGATAGTATACTAATCTAAGTATTATGAGCTATAAAAGTGTCTAGCTTAAGTAATAAATTAGTGGTGGTTAAAAATTGTAGCTTTACAGTCGGGTTGTATCGGACAAACCAATTTCGGGTTGTACAGGCAACGTTACTGGCACCAAAAAAAAAAAGAAAAAATACTGACGGTGTGTTTATTTGTTCAACAGGTTGAAATGGAAAAATCACGACATAAATGGGATGAAACAAATATAAAAAAAGCCATTGAAAAGGTTGGACTTAGCGAAAGGACAATTAGAGAAGCTAGTTAAAGGTATTTAGTATCAAAAAGTACTTTGGGTGATAGAATCAAAGCTTTACGGGAAAACAAAAAAGTGGTAATGAAGCCTGTCTTAGGAAATCACAAAGTTTTCCCAAGAACATTCACAGAAAACACTAAAAGAATGTTAAAATATGATGATGAGCCGCTGCAAAACGGAGAGCTGACTCACTGCATAATTTGTAATGAGACATTTGAAGAAGATTAGATCCAATGCCAAACGTGTAAGGGTTGGGCACATGAAAAATGTACTGAGTTACAACCGGATAGTCTTTACTACACATGTGATTTGTGTTCCAAAGTTTAAAATGAATTTGTTTCAATTAGGGCTAAACCAACCACAAGCTATACTTTTCAACTTTTATAAAAAATTATTACTTATATTCATTTTTAGACTTCTATACTATTCTAAGTAACCAACTACTTTGTTTGCTTCATTTTTTTTTCTGCACATTAAAATGTTATTTCTGAACTATTTGTTTTTATTTCAACAATTTAATGTTTTGTCCGATACAACACTCCAAAATTTAAAATTGGTCAAAAATAGAGTTTGACAAAAATTCGTTTAAAAAATACGACTCCATGTTTTTTTAACCAAAGTTTACAATTTAATGTTAGGTCACTTAGTACAGCATAATTTAGTGTAAAAACTAATTCTTTACAAATAAAACAAAAAGTGTTATGGTTGAAATGGCTTAGGTGTCCGATACTACCCGACCTTCCCCTAAATCTTTTTCTTTTTCGTAAGCTATGTATTATGTAACCTTATAATTGATAAAGTTATCGATTGGCTGTCATTTATGTATGTACTAAAAAACTTTTCAGTTCCTTCACCTGCCAAAGATTGTCATTTAAAAATAAAAAGGGGAACTGAGGGTAGACAAGTTCGTCTGTTTTCTTGCAAAGATTCAGTTGATTCAAGATACTGCTGCTGAACATAATCTTCCTTATCGTTCAGAACAGATATTTTTAGAACCAGTCCGCTCTCGCTTCATTTATTTAGTTCAGTTTTACCAGAAGCGATGGGTTAGTTTTTCGAACTTTGAGAGAGAAAATACAACACTGTTAGCCGATGCAGTGAGTTATTGACGATGGCTCATTAAATAATACCTAGATTTTATCGATGCATTTTGACTTAAATATTAAGGATTTACTATTATATTTTAAACTAAAATATTAAGCTGGTTTAACGTAGAATACGTATATGAGCGTACAAAAACATCATCCTATTATCAAACACACACACACGAAGTATAAATATACGTATGTATATATAAAAAAAATGCGAAAACTGCAAAATTGACGTGCAGGTAAATAAATTAGTAACAATAAGCAATGTTCTTGGTTGCTGAAAAATCACTAAATTCATGAAATGGAAACAAGCAAATCAGGGGGGGGGGGGCGGGAATCGAGTATCATGACGTGTGCAATTTAGTCTTTATCTTTATTGTGTTTTTTTTTTTTTTTTTTTAAATCTTATTTATTATGCATTTTTTTTTTCATTGAACATAATCTTTTACCTTGTGGATTTGTGTTCGATTTCAATTTAAAAAAAACTAAATCTTGTTCTCACTAACATTTCTTTAATTCAGTGTATTACAGTCGATAGATGTGGGAACTTTATTATTAATAAAAAAGATGTCTATTTATATGTATTTGATTAAGAATTTGATTAAATTAAATTATTAAAAAATTATTCACAGTTTCTTGTACGAACCAACGGCTTTTTCTCAAATTTTACTTTATGTATCTCCATGCAACTGCTTTTTTAAATTTTTCGCCTCCATGTATTTGGTTCAAATGCAGTTTTTCTGTGTGTATATAATTCTGAAAAAAAAATCTCATTTAGAAATGACCATAAGACAAGGTATTTAGGTTAAATATGTTACAACAAATCACCACGTGACACTTACACAATTTCGGTAAAAATTGCAGTTACGACCTCTTTGTTTAGCACGGCAGTATAGCATGCAATATGCAATGATTTCAGTTTTGAGGGGGAATCGTTCTTATTTTCAGTTAAGAATATATTTTAATTTATGTTTCTAAATTCTTAGAACTTTGAGGTTAGATACGTTTTCTGAGAGAAAGATTATTTTTCTTCAACTACCTTTACTTCAACCAGAGGCGTACGCAGAGCTTCAGTAATGGGGGTACTACTATACCAGGGAACTTGGTGGTTTAGGTAACCACTAGAAAAGGGGTACAGGATTGCGAGGAGACAAAATTAGGTGAGTGTAGGACATTGGTGGCATCTGAATTTTTTCAAAGGGCGATTTTTAAAATGGAGTCAGTGAGTCAAAACTAAAACTGAGAATCAGAAATATGAACCTAACTGTAAACATAATATTCACTCAGGAATATGGGTTAGGGGGTTTCTCCACTGGTACGCCACTCAGCACCTTTAATTTTCACACGAGCATCTTCATTTTTTTTCCATGAAAAGCATGATATTCATTGATATTTTTACTAAGTGCTAAATGTTTTGAACTTCTTTCGTGAAAAAAGGGGGTAAAAATTCATTTGAAGGGTGTCAGAAAGAGTTCCTATCCAAATTTAGAACCTAACTTGATTTCGCGAAACATTAGTTCTTCCTCTTTGTATCTGCAGCACAGTTTCATGAAAACATTTTTTTTTTAAAACTATCAAAGTAATTTAACATCAATGAAATGCATACAAGAAGAAGAAATGATGAAAGCTGGGTGTGTGTGATATAGAAGCTGGGGAACTGATGTGATATACCCCACCCTTGGCGACTTTTTCCTATTGGCGCCAAGAAAGCGTCGCCAAGAAAACGATGTATGACGACATATGTCATACATCGTTCTTAGCGATGCTTTTTTAGCGCCAACAGGAAAAAATCAGATAAAAAAACATGATCAAAGCACTTCAGAACACAATATATATAAAAACAACATAAAAGCACAACAAAAAACATCACGAATATATGCTTCAAAAATGTACAGGGCCGGGGGTTTTTGTAAACATATTAAAATACAATGAAATAAATTATTGTATTAATTACAAGTCGAAATTAATGCATTAATTTTTTTTTTCATCATTTCTCCGGGAAACGAGCCCTCGGTCTAGCCGAGGTCTCATTGCGAAAGTACTATGAGACCTCTGGCTCGCCAGGACCTCGCTCCGCTCGGTCCGTTATCCCTCCGACTGTTAATATACATTACAGTCGGAGTATGGTCACAGTTATGTATATTTTCATGGAGACACCCAAGGGTGGCTCCTTCCGTTCAGTGTACAATAATGACACAGTTTTAAGTGTGAAATATGCACCATTATTGTGCAGATTTATTAATAAAATTCAGCATTTTTAAGAGTACAACCGAAAGAACTTTCAATGGCTAACATAAAATTCAGTACCTAAAGGAGGCACGTTAATAGAATGTCTAAATAATTCGTGGCATCGATAAGAATTAACTTTTAGAACAAAATAACCGTACTATTTCTGTAAAATTAATTTACATACAGTAAAAATAAAGTTAAAAACTACAAGAACCCCTCAAGGATTTCTAAAAACAAAGAATTTTGGAAGTGGGAAGTTTTATTTTGAATTCTAAAATAAAGAACTTACCTTTTTATATGGTATAAATATTCACACTCAGTCTAAAACAATACATCATATGACAATGGCACGTTACAGATACACACCACGTTGGAGTTAACTTTTAATTAACCTTCAAGTTTGAAGAAACTGGCATTTTCTAATGTTTTTACTTCAAAACGCAACTACTGAATTTAAACTATCACAAAATAAGCATTCCTGTAAGGTATATTGCACGAAACAACACCACGTATCTCTCCTGCGTGAAACCCAAACAACCCAAGTAAACAAGTTTGAACAGATCTGTAAGATTGCCTTCGGGTTGCTAAACACAGGTTAGTTTGGCCAGGGATGCCATGCACAAAAAAATATCGCCTCATTGGCGAGAAAAATATTTTAATTTTGTGCAAAAAAATCGAATGTCGCCAAATGGGGGGTATATCACATCTGTACCGAAGCTGGTTAGGAGAAGCTTCTTTCCCAGTCAGCCATAGCAAAACATTATGGAGCTCTGGACTTTTAACCTCGCCGACTTTTTCTTTTTGAGCTACTGGGGGTACCGTGATACCCTTGGTGACCCCCGGGAGCACGCCTCTGACTTCAACACTAACAAATTAACGGAGTAATAGTTTTACGTCGTGCAAATGGGAACCATATTCATTTTCTTTAAGTGGCCACCTTCAGAGAAAAAAATATGTAAACTAATGCAGTGAGATAAGCTTCGATGCTCCATTGCATTAAATTATTTTTTAACTAGCTCTTACCCGCGGCTTCGCTCACGTTGATGTAGTTTTTTTCAATTGATTTAAGTTAATGGTCATTACAGGCAGAGGTCAAATAGTTACCAAAAAATTGTTTGTCTCTAGTTTCGCCGACATTTCAAATTGTCTGTCCCCTTAAATGTATCAAAAGGTATGATTAAAACTGAAAATTAGGGGGAAGGGGAGTAAATGAAATGTCGGCAAAACTGAGAAGACACCCAAAAATCACAAAAAGTAAATCACGAAAACGTTCAGGAGTTGTAAAAAAGTCATGGGTAATTAACAAAAAATCCTATTCGAATGAGTTCAACTATTCTTAAATAAAGTGAAACAGTTCCCTTATAATCTCGATCTCCATCAAATGCATAATATCCAGCGCTACACCGGCAATCTAAATTATTGTATAATGTATAACTTCTTACCGTAGAAATCGTCCCAAAATGGGATCAACAATGATGCTACCCGAAATGTTTCCAATAAACAGTAAAAATTTGGCAATTGTTTGAAATTGTGTGCAAAGACAAAGTAATGGAAGTTTTTGCGCTGTTCATGAATTTGCGAATTAGTTGGCGAATTATTTTACGTGTTAACAAATTTAAAGAAAGAAATATTAAAGAAATGGCGATATTTGGTTACATGGTGAAAACCGAGAAACACAGTACTACATAGTCTTTAGCTTCAAAAACAGCGACGGTTGAAAAAAATGCCAATTGCCTTAGCTATTGAAATGATTCCACAAAAAAAGTTTGGCTAGATTCCAGCTGATCGATTAAATACCCAGTCAATACAAAGAAATAAAAAAAAGAACATTAATTTCCTCAAAATTGCATTAAAATGGAAAAAAAATCAGCCAAATCCATGTATTATTTGCCAATCTTGTGCAAAAATCTTACTTCAAGATTTGACTTGAGAAAAGCCTTGAACAGTCACGAAAAGCAAAAATAGTCAACAATACAATAGTCGCTATCGACAGGGAGTTGAGATGATACACTAAATATTGTATTGAGTTAAGGAAAGCCTTCGAACATGGAACTAAAAAGCTCATAACTCGTTTTTATTCTACTTAGAAATTTCGAACAGGTGCCATCTTCAGCAGAAAAACCAGAGCTTTCGATGAACATATAATGTTAATATGTGCAAGTATTTTTTCATCCCCATATTAGAGAATTTATACTAAAATTGTGTTTTATTGCCCCCTTAAGGGGGTTTTGCCCCCCATAATGGGACGAAAACTACCCTATGTGTTATTCTGATGCATAAGCTATGTTAGTGTAAAGTTTCATCAAAATCCATTCAGTAGTTTTTGCGTGAAAGAGTAACAAACATCCATACAGACAAACTTTCGCATATATAATAGTAGTAAGATATTATCACATATAGTTCTGCTAATTTTTATTTTTTAATCCCGATCAAGTGAAGGCACGACAGTGCAGGACAGAAAAAACGCCCTATTTCTCTCTCTCTCTCTTGTTTCTCTTTCTTTCTTTTAATTGATCATTGTACTACTCTTCAAAAAGAAAAAAAGTAGTTTACCGATACATATATTTTTTTCACATTTGAAAAGGGATTTCAACACATATGCTACCTGTGGTATCTTGTGCACCAGAGGTGGTCCAAAAGCTACAATTTTGAAATTGTATTATTGAAACAATTTTTATCTTGCAAAAAAAAAAAAAAAACAAAACAAATTGATATGTGTTAAAGGTAAGTGCAAAATTCAACTGAAAACAATTCATCCAAGCACACTTAAATAGAAAATTATGAAAAATTATCAAATCGTAACTATGGTCATCTCTGGCTTATTTACCATTTATATATCTATCTGAATTCGTGAACTTTGTCCTTTTAGTACTAAATAACACAGATTTGGCTGTCTTTTTTTATTCTTAAAAGTATTTGAATTCTGAACTTTTTTTTTCTAATTATAATTCATAAAACACTGATATCCTAGCACTTTACATTTGAAACAATTCCACGAATATTCCATTCTTAAACTATAACCCAATGAGTCGTTATGATAATGGCATGTTACAGTTTTTCAAAGTGAATTCAGAATACTTACGAATATCTGAAGAGTATAACCATGTTCCATTGATTGAAAAGCACGTACAATTAACACTATAGTTATTAACGACAAAAAATCAACTGAGTATGAATTATTGAACACCAAGGATTTTCTCGTTGCTGTTCGAACTGTTAGCGATTTAAAAAAAGTTTTCCAAAGTTAAATCTGGTCACATTTTCAATTGCGTAGTTAGAAAAGTGTTTAAAGTGTTGTAAAGATACAAATTTGTGACTATGAGTATGCATGGTCAGTTTTTTGGAATGCATCCAAACTAGGTGAGCACGCAACGTTGTTTTTACTATTAATGATTCCATCTGCAGTCGTCAAATCTGGTTAGAAGCCAAAATCAAAGCACTTTTTGAAAACGGTACTATTTTTGAAGTATTATGGTTGCAAAACATAATCCTAGATATTAAAAGTTGGATGACTCTTTGTTTGATATGTAGTTTAGCATTTTAGTTTTCTTTCATTATTTATTTTCCTTTTGGATCCGTGCCGGCTTTATTTATACAATATTGAAGCATAGAAATGAAAGCATTATTAGTAGTATTAAATTCCCCTTGGCGTTTTTATTTAATAAGTGCATAATAATGTAATACGGCCCAGTGGGCGGATATTTCAAGTGCCGAAATTCGGAATAGCCCAATATCTTAATATGTTGGTATTTTTCAATTTTACTATAATTATCTTCAGTTAAAAATACAGGGTACATCAGTACAGCTTTTACAGACTTTCAGGGCAGATAGAGTACACCTAGACGATGTGAAACCACATAGCAATACCTCGTCGAAAGCGCTTTCCTGGCGCGGTAACGACGACACAAATCATCAAAAAGACAGGACATGAATAAGAGAAGAAAACATGTTTATCATCCTTAGTACAGCAGAAAAAAAAAAAAAAAAGAAAGAACATTAAGGAGTCAACGATCGTCATCGAAATAGGTGTTCGAAATTACGCCCGCGGGTCGTGATGCACGCCTCACATCTCCGGCGCATTAAAGTTCGAACGTCAAAGCAAGCGCGGCAACAAAAACCGCGTGTGCGCATGCACCGTCATCTGATGCTTCTGTTTACGTAGCGACATGTATCGTGTACACAAGACAAAAATTTACCAGCATTTTTGCTGTACTAAGAATAATAAACATGTTTTCTCCTCTTATTTGTCTTGTCATTCTTGTGCTTTGTGTCGTCACTATCGCGTCAGGAAAGCGTTTCCGACCATGCATTGCCTGTGATTTCCCTTCGTCTAGGTGTACTCTATCTGTCGTAAAAGTCTGTAAACGCTGAACTGATACACCCTGTATTTACTGACTAGAAGATAATATGCTTTGACTTCTGCTTCCATTACTTATCGAATGAAATATTCAAAGTGAATTAGCAAAAAAGTTAACAAAATGCAGTAATAACATTTCATTTTCAATCTCCCACGCAAAAAGGAAGGGGGTTATAAGTTTGATGCGCGTGTATGTCTGTGGCACAGCCGCTCCGAAATAGATGATCCCCCTTTTTTTTTTCCTTCGAAAGTCGACTTGATGGAGAATGTTCGTAGCTAGGTCTCGTCTTTGAAGGACGAAAACTACCGAAGATATTAATAAAAAATTACAAAAGCTGGCATTTTTTTGCAATTTTGTTTGCGAAAACTTAATCGCACATTGAAAATCATATTACCAATCAAAAGAACAAACTTTTCTACGCATGATGGAATTAGTTTGGAACTTCAAAGGTATAAAAAATCAGAATTAGAAGAGTTTGTAGAAAATTTTGAACATAACTCTAATTTTTTAGTCACGCGTTGGGTTACGATTCCATCGTGAGCAAACAAGGAGAGAAAGTTCAATTGTTCGACATTATTATGTGTTTCCAGTTTCTATTTGTTAACAAATAATAATAACCATGTTTTTTATTTTAGCACATAAAACAGACTTTTGAAAAGGTGTTTAATTTTCTCTCTTGATTTTGCTTTTGTGACTAACAGATTTTGATAGTTATGATTATCTTTCTTTTTCTGTGTTTCCTATGTTATGCGGAGAAAAATAAAAATGTATCTAAATTCTAGGTGCGTTCTGACCCAAGAGAGCCATCTTAATATAAGATCTGCAAATAATGATAAAGGCTAAGGCATTTTCTAACGTGAATTTCAACTTTGGGTTAATCTACGTATTTTACAAAAAGAAAGTTATATTAATTAATTTGTTATTTGGTTCTCGTTTTGATGTTTGACCAATTTTGATCCTTGAAGGCAAAATCATCGGAAACTAATAAAGAGGTCTGCTTTCCCGTACATCAACAATGGTTTTTCATCATTAGTTGCTACTGGAGTTCAACCTAAATTATTTCAATTGTGCCCTTTCATCATTTGAAACAATTATCTCGTTGCAATTATGCCTCTTACCGTATTAGAATGGAATCTTTTAGTTATTATATAAACGATTTTATCGAAATTGATGCTCCCAATTTTTTTTGCCGTTATGTAAGTTGAACTACGAGTATTAAAGCATTTTAACAGAAAAATCTAACTTAAGAACATTGTCACAGAAATAAATACAATTAACGTAGCAAAAATGTGAAAAAAATGTTGTTAATAAAAGCATTACCAACAAAAAAATCAGATATTTTTGAGTTAAGATTAAGGTTAATAAGGTTGCACTTTTTCTACGATAAATTTCGCAGACTATATAGAACGATATATAGAATTAGTATCCGTTCATACCGCAATATGCAAATCGTTTTACTTTCGAGCAAACATAGATTGAATAAATAATCGGAAAAACAGTTTTACATTTGTAAAGTTTAAAAGCTTAATGTAACAGCCCGATCCTGTGTTTACTATCAATCCGCAGCAAAATGTTTTCCAAAGCATAAATTTGCTTTAGTGGATTCTATTGAATAAAAATTAGTACCATACGAGAACAGTAATTTTTGTGTTTCAAATTTTTGCCGTGCAAGTTGTATTTCTCGCATTTTTGAGCAATCACGATTGCTTATTGTTCTCATTTGACTGTTTTGATGTTCCTATGATTTTATTTTCCCACCGCCTCCCTCTGCAGCACCACCGTCGACCGACCTCACGATGCTGCTTCTCTAGTGAAAATCGTCTCCAGGTTGCGTCTATATCCAACATACACACGCATACATACACACACTTGCACACACACATACACACACACACTCATACCTGCACACAGACACAAATACACACGCGCACACACATACACACACACTCATGCCTGCACACAGACACAAGCACCCACACATACATACACACACTTACATAGACACACACACACTCATGCCTGCATACATACACAAACGCACTCACATACCATACCTACACTCACACACACATACCCACACACTCATGCCTCGACACAAACACACAAGCCACATACACACGCACACTCGTGATTGTGAAAAACATAATTTGAATTCAAAATGCCATAATTCAAACTAATTAAATTTTTTTTTGTTCTTTTTTTTTAAATAAAAAAAAACTTGCCCCTCTAGACGAAGATATAAATGGATTTCGAACATAGAAGAATAGTATTCATATGATAAGAATGAAAAATTTCAGTCTATTTTCTCCGTTTTAAACACCAATCATTATTTTCATTTTAAAAACGTCGGAAGTAAACTGATTTGTTACATCAATATTAGTAAGTTTTTCAAGTTTCTTCATAGAGACTATTAATAATTTTTTGAGGTGTCAAAATTAAATGAGAAAAATTTCAAATCAATTAAGTAAAACAAAATTGAAATTTGCTTATGAAGACTTTTTGACAAAATAACTTTTGTTCAAATTAGATAATTCTCTTAAAACATGCTACACAAGCAGAGAACCAGACAGTATGACACACAGAATGTCTTGCTTTCGAGTCAGTATTGAGATTATTAAACTTCACACTATTTTCTTTTTTTTTTTTTGTGATAATCTTACGCCAACATATTTTAGCATACTTTCTAGCTTTCATACAGGAATTTATATACGTTTTTATGTAGGAATGTATGTATCAGGAGTAAATCCGTAAGTTTTCCAGTACCAAAACGCCGATTAGAAGTAACAGAATTTCGAGTCGCTACCAAACTAATGTAACAGGGGAAGTTATTTTTTTCAGAAAAGTAGTACCGCAAAACCGTTTTGATGCGCACTAAATTTAAATTTATTGATGCATCATGTTTGGAATGTCTTGCATCTTAATGTAATCCCCCACTGCAAATTAATTTATGAAGCTTAATTTGCCCTTTCTGTTCTTTTCTATTTACTTTGTTTTATCGATAATAATCCTCCACAATTTTTTGTTTCTGTTATACTTTGTAGTGGATTATTTTGACCTGCTCAATAGTTGATTGAAGTTTTTTTTTAAATTCATTCATGATACTCAACACTTTTCACAATCTTAATCGCTTTCAAACAAACTACATCTAGCTGCAAACATGTTAACTGCATTAAACATGAGTGGCAAGATACTGATATTATATTAAATTTTAACAGCTACCGTAAAAAAATAAAGAAATTTTATGGCACATATTTTGCTGTTATTTAAGAACCACAAGGACGGCTACAAGGGCGGATCCAGAAAGTATTCAAGGGGGGGGGACGATTGATTTCAGATACTTATAATTTTATAATTTCCCTCACCTCTGGCCCCGAAGGAAGATCATCTGAAATTAAATTTTTTTTTTCTGAAACTCCTAAAAAATTCCGGAGCAGTGTATTGAACCCCATCTCTTACGTGAGTGTCATCAAAGGTGTCCTTCAACTGCTTTTTTTTTTTGGACTTCCAAGTTGAAAAGCTTTCCGAGGTTGATCTCCCGAACCCCATCTTCGAAATTTGAGGTTTCAGAGCTTCGGAAAACTTTCTATACAAAATTCCGCTCCTAATCTCTTAAGTGCTAAGAAATGTGCTACAATTGCATTTTCAAGACTAAAATTCTGAAAAAATTCCGAGGGGGAGCCATCTTTTTCGTAACCTTTTTGAAGATCATCTACAATTATGTTTTTGAAACTTCAGTATCGAAAATGTGTCGAGGGAGAGTTCCTGCATCTTGGCTCAAGAAGGGGCGATAACAAGACTGTTAAAAAGTCAAAATCAGAGTGTGTTAATGATATAGGTAGTGAGTTTTGTGATGTAGAAAATGCATATATAATTATACTGTAAACAAGAAATGCTCAGAATAAGAAACAAGAAAACTTACTAGCAACCTTTTCCAAATCCATAACACATAAAACTGTCCAGTAATGAATGGCAAAACTATTTGTTCTAAACTTTTAAGCAGTCACACAAGAATCATCCGAAACCACAAAGCAAAGCGTGACAAGTAATTAACACAGATAAAATGTTGCGATGCATACGATCCACAGTAGAAAATAAAACAGAAATCTTCAAATCTCTGCAGTAATTTAGAACTTAAAAACATTCGACACCGGAGGCTGAACACTCACTAAATGTTTAATAAGAAGCAATTAACACTCTCTAGCAGAAACAGCTAGAATAAAAACAACCCATCAAACGTTAAAAATGCGAATTCTGACTCAAAGTTACAATGCCTAACCTTGATGTCGAAATAAAAAGTTATCAAAAACCTGAAAAACATGTCGACTCTTTTAATAGCATCTTGCTGCAAATGATCTTGCTCATGTCGATCATTATTGCCGTGCAATTCATTCGGCGGTGTATATTTATTATTGTATTTTCAAGGTCCTCAAAGTGAGACATTCTGTTAAGCATTTAGATAAAGAAATTCCGGATTGCTTCTTGGTAATTCGATTAAGAGAAATACTGAAAGCTGATTTTTTTAGGAGCTTTTCTTGCCAAATTTATATTTGAAAATGTTCTAAGACCATAACAACATTTTCGAACATAATTTTGGCAAGAAAATGTCATAACAAACCTGTTTTTAGTTTGGTTTTGGATTTAACAAGAAAAATGAAATCCTTTGCTTGTAATAATGAGTTAAATGCGTTGGAATGTCTCTTTTGGTGAGGTTTGTTTCCTTTCCTAGGATTTAACAATGAGAATTAATTTTCGAAGAATGAAATAAAACGGAAATCAACTCCCGAACGAAGTTTTCTAGGGCTTTCTCTTGTTTTCAGAACAGCAAGAATCCATCCACAGAACAAAAGCAAAAACCTTCACAAAAAAGTACATTTTGGCTACATCAGGTTCAGAAACAATCATCCTTGACCAAACGCATAACAGAGTACACAATACAAAATGGATAACTAAAAGTAAGCAGATATGATTTCTTTAGTGTCCCAATAAGGGGAAAAAAACAGAACTGTGAAATCTTGGACACTTAAAAAAGGTGGTCGGCAAAGCAACCATAACTTCAGCTCCACTACAGAAGGGATGCATGATATTTAATTGATATACTAAGAATGATTTGATGAAGATGAGCAGCGAGGCAATCATGTCTCGTAGTTAGTCTGAATGCCCCAACATCCCTTTCTATTTAAGCATTCGAGTAACTAGTGAATAGAAGCTGCCATGGTTTACTAGAAGAAAAATGCTCTAGTTACCATGGCTTGCGAACAAATAAACTATTTATTAGTTTTTCATTAGTAGTAGAAAAACTTATATGAATAACACTTTAGGTCATCAATCGTGGTAAAAAGCAGCCAAATTAGCAATTTGTCACTTGGAGTGGAAAAACTGTTAAGAGATGGGGACGCTAGTTTGTTCTAAGAAGTTTGGTTCTAAAGGGGCTGCCTGCTCATTGATTCCTCACTATTTGCGAAACCAGTATGTTCATTTTTCAAAAACTGGCATCCGTTCTTTTATGTGGCAAAGATACCCGGATACCATTACGACTTGAGAATTTTAATGCCCAGTTCCAGTTGCTTACCAGAATGAAGCACCTGGGCTCTTACGATGCAGATTAAACTAAGATTTAATCTAGACGAAAGCATCAAAGCTAACCAGGTACTAAAAGGATTTTTAACATGCCGTATAGTTGTTATAAAGCACGTGCGCTGATATCTTTCTGCTACTGGAAAAATCAACTGACTTGGTCCTGGTGTAAACCCTAAAACTTAGGAGTAAGAGGCCATTGCCTTACCACTAACAACGCCACACTGCTGGTTTGTTTTTAGAAAGTGTAAAAGATTGAAAATTAAATGAGTAGAGAGTATAAGAAGATTATGCTGTTTTCCTTAGCATTACTGGTTTGAGAACCACGTTTAAGTGTGCGCTTTTTTTAAAGCTTGCTTTTTATTATGCTTTCTGAAAACGTTGAAAAAAAAGGTTTATTCGTAAGAGAAAAAGTGGAACCGTTAAAATTCTTAGATAAAAGAGAGAAAAAAAAGAAAATTAATTTGAATTCTGAAATTTTGAATTCAAATTATGTTTTTCGCAATCACGAACTGAGACAGGAACCTACTCATTGGAGTTATTGTTTCTAGAAACGGCTCCTGTCCCCCTCCCCCAAATCTGCCTCTCCTCCTAGGCAATTACTTGTGCATAGTTGTGTGTGTGCGTAGACCTGTGTGTATGCACGTAGGTGTGTGTGAAGTCGTGTGTGTGTGTGTATGTGTGTGAACGTGCGTGTGTGTTGGACATGGACGCCTCCGACCAGGAGAAGCGGGTAGCTCAAAACCGGAGCAGCCGCGCCGCGCCGCCAGCAGAGGACGGTGGTCGGTGGTGCTGCAAAGGCTTCTGGTCCAAGTTGAAAAAGGCACGGACACCAAAAACGGTCAAATGAGAACAATAAGCAATCGTGATTGCTCAAAAAAAAACTAGCTTTATGGACTTCTTTCACTAAGAGTGTCAATTCTTTTATAAAGCATAGAGTCGTTAATGGAAGCGTGTGCAGATTACAAATGGTTGAAAAAAGGGGGAAAAGAGAAATTGATTGAAGCTTTACATTTTAACAGTATTCATTGAAATAAATTGTCAAGTGACTACAGCGGACACCCTTGTCTAACGGTCAGAGAAGCCTGACTGCGTACGGTCCCGGGTTCGAATCCCGGCCTGGGCATGGATGTACTTTGTCTCTCCTCTCCTCTCCTGTACTTCCGTTCTGTGAATGTGTTGTGAATCGTTGCCTGCACTATAAGCGGGTCCTTATGGCATGTGTGCACTGTGGAAGTCGGACTTCACACCAGATTACGGCACAACTGGAAAAGTGAAACAGCGCACCCAAAAACTGACAGCTTAGCTGGCACAAGACAACAGTAGTTTTTTCCAGTATTAACATCATATTCAGCATTTTCCTCTTGGTCAGAAAAGGTTTGTGTTTGCTTTTTATTAACCCTTTGGTTTAAAATTTACAATGAATTTGATCTTGTTAACTTTCTTTTTTTTTTTGAGCAATCACGATTGCTTATTGTTCTTATTTGACTGTTTTTGATGTTACACTGATTTTATTTTCCCACCAGCATCCTCTGCAGCATCACCCGTCGACCGGCCGCCTCACGATGCTGCTCTTCTTGCGAAAACAGTCTTCAGGTTGCGTCCATATCCTACACACACACGCATACACACACCTACACACACACGCATACATACACCAACAAACACACACGCATACATACACCTACACACACACGCATACATACACCTACACACACACGCATACATACACCTACACACCTACACATACACACACTCCTACACACATACACACACTCCTACACACACATACACACACTCATGCCTGCACACAGACACAAACACACATGCCTACATACACATACACACGAACGCCTACACACACACACGAATGCCTACACGCACACGCGCGTACACCGCACAGCACACACAACACTCACACACATGCATACATACACTCACACACACACGCACCCACACACATGCGCCTACACAAACACACACGCGCATACATACACACACACACACGCTCGCGATTGCGAAAAACAATTTGAATTCAAGATGCCAAAAATTCAAATCAATATAATTTTTTTCGTTTTCTTTTCGAAATTCTTTACAACTATGTAAATATCTGAAAATATGTTCCAACTGATTATGCCTTTTTTCTTTGCAAATATTTAAGGCATTATAAATACTATCCCGCTTAGCGCACAACTGAAAAGCGAGACAGAACAGCACGCTAATACCGATGACAACAAATTACTGTTTGTTATACTAACAAGAAAAGGTTTTTCTCAAAATTCAGTACTGTCGAGACAAATATTAAAAAAAAAATATCATATAGAATAGCTGCAATTGATTGTTGGAAATAAACTTCTCATAGCTCCACATTTAAATTCCAGTACTTTTATACATTTAAAATTTAATTTTCACAAAAAGGCAAGTCTAAAAAATGGAGATTTTAAAAACGTGGTTCATCTAAACTATCGAAGGTACGATTCATTACACCATCTAGTGATGAAAATATCATTATGCAATCTTTCTGCTACTTTTATTTATTGTGTTCTATAAATTCGTGCTTTTGAAGCAAAGTTTTTACTTCAATAGATTGATTTTGGTACTGTGACTCATCGAAAAAGACACTTATATTTAAAATAACACTAGGTATGCAGTTAGTTAAATTGAAAGCCCTTAAATTCAAAACTGTTAATTATTTTTAGCTAATACCTAGAATGCCGGTATTCTACCCCAGCAAATACCGATATTACGAAATTGTAAAATAGCTCCAAATACCGGTATTGCAATAACTAATAAGGACAATATTTTATCCGTCGTAAATTTGAAACGCGAAGACGCTTTCGTGCGATAAAATGCTTACGAGTTATTAAACCAAACAAAAAAGCATGGATGAATTCAGCATTATTTTCACCCTAATTACACGAATTGAATAAGGTGCTATTAAAACAGAAAAGAAAAATTTTCCTGCATTGAATATTATTTTGTCCATGCGTCTGTCGGTAATTAAAAAAAACATAAAACCTATTTTATTATCCCCTAGTTCAACCCCAGTGTAAAAAGCCAAGGTATTATTCGATATTCCACATATTGCCTGTATTGCAAAAAACAATTAATTGTAATGGTATTATAGAAAAAGAAAAAATATTAGGATCTTGATTTTTCTTTTTTTCAGACTTCATTTCATGATACAGGTATTATTATTATTTAAATGAATATTAGTAAGTTTCAAAATTTTGGATACCAATATATTTCAACTGAAATTTAAAAGCATCACCAAAAGGTAAGAAGTACATCGATTTTCATGTTATTTTGGAGTAATATTAACATATATACCCCCTTATTTAAGTAAGATACCCCTTTTATTTTTAAGGTGTAATTCAACTGCTTTTTCCCAATGGTAATTGAGGCAGTGAGAAGTAAAGAGATGTAGCTGGAGATTTTCAAATTTTGAGTAAAAGGCTTTAAAAGTTCCGGTCCGAGGTAGGCTAACATTGAAAAGTTTTTCCAAATCATGCTGTTTAGCAGCACCTACCAGGTCTACCAGTAAACCTTCTTGCCCCAAAATAGAGGGAAGGATCACCTACCATTTGTACTGCTTGACTCCAATTTTTGAAACTTAGCAGTTACATACCTTTTGCTTCTCACTGACTGAATTGATTTCATTAAGGAATTTATGAGCATTACATTTCGAAGATGTTCAAAAACATTTACAATTCATCTTTTGAAATGTAACTTAAGCCGAAAAGCACATTTTCAAGTCAAACTCACAATTAAATCACACACATAATTCAAAACCTTCCAAAATACCGCGTATCAGTCTTTCTTACTACCACTGTACAAAATCAGGGCCAAATTTTCAACTAGACAGATTGGGTCTAGGGATGCTAATTTTTGGAGATTTCAAAATTTCAGTTTCTATTTACATTTTCGCTCTATTCTCACAATCAAACTATGAGATTTTTTTTAATTCCTAAAGTGACAACTTTTTTGCATTAACAGTATTTTTTATTCACCTTATAGGTATAAATACTTTTTTTTAAACAGTTACAGATAAATCACTTAACCTGTTCATTGCATCACAATGAAATATTAAAAGTCAGAATTTATGCATTAATCTTGATTTTTTCGGAATAATCCATTTGATTCTTTAATTAAGTTCTCAAAGTCTAGTTCTTCTTTTATGATTCGGTAGATTTCAGGAGAGTCTATGGAAGGCATGAAGCGAAATTTGCTGCCATTATAAAGTGATGTGTTTTATGTGAGATCAGTTCCAATTTCTTGAAGCATTTAATCAGGGGGGGGGGCACCTGGGGGGGTCGGGGGAAATGACACAGATTGCACCAATGAAATTTTTAGAGGGTGTTTTAAGGTTTCTTTTTTTGGGAGGGCACCCGAGTTAGAAAGTTCTTGGTTGTATTTAGCAAGCTGCACCCTTGCTCTTGGGTGGGATTGGAAGCCCTGGTTTTATAATGTAGTGAAGGTTTAGGAAATCCCGGCGAATGGGTAGCGTTGTCATCAACTGTTTTTAAAAATAAGTATTTTAATCCTCAAGATAAAAACATTTTAAACCGTTTTCTCCGTCACTCTTCCATAACTAGCTAATAACAGAAACTTTAAAAAAATAATCTCGGAGACAAAGAGAAATTAGTTTGAAGATAAAGATCCAGTTCGCTCCGGAAAGAATGAAGTTCCTGGCTGCGTTTCATTATTAACCGACCCCCGGCTGGGGCAGCTCTATTTTGGGAGCCTTAGAACGAAGCCACCACAATAAACACAACAGAAATCTATTATTGTCGCAGGAGTCATTTGGATACATCAATGGGTTCATTACGGTTATGCTAGGGTGCCGGATTTCCATCGCAATTTAGTGGATTACAGCAAAGCGGAATGTTCTGGAGTGCTTAATTTCGTGGATTCCAGCAATGTGGGAAGTTCCCGAGAGTCAGGAACTCTGTGGACTCTAGCGAAACGGAATGCTTACAAGTTACGAGTGTCTGAAGTTTCTATCAATACTGAATGCAAATGAGCGTCTGAAATTCAGCAGCTTGTAGCAAAACGTAATATTTGAGAGATTTTAAAACCTCACCTTCTTACTTGCTTTTAATCTTACCTTCTTAAGGGACCATCTCAGCTTGATCTCGAAGTCGCTCGTACATAATAAAAGTACAGTTAAATGGGGGGGGGGGATGTCAGTGATAACAGTTTTTTTTTTTTTTTGAATTTGGAGGGTTTTTTTTTTTTTTTTTGAACGATTATTTATTATGCATTTTTAATAACGGAAACACCTGTTGATGTTCTTGCTGAAAACCCAGACCTTAAAAACTACGCAACAAAATAGTATTGTCATATAAGTGTAAATAATGACTCATTGGAAAATGTTCTTAATCCAAAATTATATTTCCATTTTATTAAATTTTTAATATTAAATTTTAAAACCTGGTGTGGACCCCACACTATTTCCTTTTGCGTCTATAAAGCGATAGGTTTTTCAAAGAATAAATCGAGGTCATGGATTCTATTCTCCCACGGGACATAAAAACGTCACTTTTGAATGACTCTCCCGCCCCCGGGTGAATTCTTACCTAACTATTCAAGAATATATAACTTAAACCATCACTATTGCACTTTACCATTGCAGGATTCTAAACCACAACTGTTTTGTTACATGAAAATCAGAAAGTAAACATGGTAAACCTCAGTATCATAAATAATACTTCTGAAGAGTGATTTTTTGCCCCCCCCCCCCACCAAAAAAAGTCACATAACACTTCATGTGGTTTTATAAAGTGTTAGGGTGCTCCCTAAACATTTCATAAAACTACAAAATCAGGCATCATTTTAAAAAAATTTTCACCTCTATTGGCAAATTAAAAAAAATAGTTTGGCTGTTTTTTTTTTAAATTTACCCTTAAATAGGATTTTAAAATTGTAATAATAGTTTAAATTATCGCAAAACTATTTAAAATAATAAATTAATAATTTGAGCAATTAATTAAAATTATTTATTTTATTTTCTTTATTATCCCTTACTCTCAATAACTTTATTGTCGTTTCCTTTAAGTTAAGTAATGGTTTCGTAATTTCTATGCAATTTGACAGAATAATTGTTTTATAATGACGCACGATAGTACATATTTTATATACACGAAAAGTGAAAATTGAAGTATAGTAACTTCTTTTCGAAATTAAATTTTATGTATAGTTTCTCCTTTCACTGGTATTTTCCAAAAGTACATCGAATTTTCGAAAGAACGGGAGAGTGCTAAAATAAAATGCAAAGTTCTGTGGAAGACGTAGCAGCTAATTATAGCTCTGCTCGTGTTTTTTCATAAAACAATGCTTTAGATTAAAATTAATTTGATGAACTACTTTCGGGGGAAGATTTCCGATGGTGTTGTTGCACGTGAATTAAATGAAACATAGTCATTCAAAAAAAGTATTGGGACACTTTGCATGCGTAACCATAAAGCTATATAACGAATAAATACCTTTGTGCTTGAAAATAAACTGAATGAATCACCGATGTTTTGATAAACAAAGATTGCAAATTACTGCAGACACGTATTTCGGTGCTACAAGGAACTCCTTTTTCAATGCACAGAAGTGTGAGCTTTTGGGTGCAAAGGGCTTTCCTCGGATAACTTTTCATCCAACAGCTCACACTTCTTTGCAATGAAAAATGGGTTCCTTGTAACACCGTAGCACGTGTCTGCAGCAATTTGTAATTTTCGTGAAACAAAAAATTGGTAAATCACTCATTTCATAAAGCTATATATAAAAATATTTATCACATTGAAACAAAATCAAATGGCGAAAAAATCATTTTAATATTTGGTGTGCAGTATATAAGGAGACTTTTATTAGTATTTTAAAACTGCAATTCGACTTAACATTTTAATTCAAAGGGACATAAGCGTCAAAGAAGTACAGGTACACTTTTGATATAAGAAATTTAAGAAATATAGAGCGCATCAATGAAAATAAAATTACTACCGCATTTTTAGGCTACAATTTTAAACATAAATGTTTAAATGTAAGATTATTTATTGAAAAAAACGAGAACTAAAAATGCATCAGTTGATGTGCGAAATCTATTAATAAGTCAGCGGAAGAATGAAAAATCAGTCCTTGAAATTGAGTAAACCTACTGTTTTTTCCCCCCGAAAAAACAAATGAGGCAGTAAGAAACATATGAAAGTGTCAAAATTAAAAATTCGGAGATTACCAGTACAAATGGTAGGTGAACTTCTCCTCTGTCATGGGCCAAGAGGTCGTTTAGGTAGCCCTGGTAGGTGCTATAAAACATGATGTAGAAAAACTTTTCAGTGAAAGCTTACTTAGGACCTTGTTTTTGAACGCGGTTTACTCTTAACTTGAAAAATGTCCACTCACATCGCTTCGATTCTAACTGAGTCAAATAACGTTTAAAGCAAAAAAAAAAAAATCATTGCAACCAAGAACATTCAATGACCGTGAAAAGAGGTGAATTGCAAGACAAGTTCACATTAATCTAAAATCTAGTGCAGTAAAATTCACTCTGCAATGTAAAACTAAGCTCGAAAAATTATAAAATCCTGAAACTGTTGGAAATATCAGGACCGACGAGAGGCTTTTCAGCCTAGTTGAAAACTAGGGGCCATTTCCTTGAGGAGGCTAAACAGAAGTATCATGGTAAAGTACTTCAAAGCAAGTTCTACATGAACATAGAAAATTGACAAGCTGACCTGTTGTTCCGAACCCGAATCTGAAGGGGACCCGAGATTTTTTTTAATGAAGGGGCGAAAATGTATGTAGGGACGTAGGGATAAACAAAATGAAGGGAACCCGTAAAAATCCTTTGCGACGGGCAACGAAATTTCTCTGCACGCCCCTGCATGCATGTAAAGTAGTCAAAAAAGTTTTCTCAACATATATTTTTTTTTGTTGATAAGAGCAAATGTAATATTTAGAGATCGCATAGGCAAGCAAAAATTTTGGTGGGAACCAAAAACAGCATTGTATGTCAACCATACTGTCTACTATCAAATATGGGAGGTGGCAACTAATTATTCTGTAGTTCCGTGGCAGACACTATTGTCGGAAATCTACATTTTACTGGTAGTACAATGAACGAATATGTCTATCTTAAGCTTCTTAAGCAAAATTCCAGCAAGTTTGAATCTGCAGACATTGAGAGTTGCTGATAAGGGACTTTTGAAAGGATGAAATTTGAAAAGTGTATGAACTAATCTGTAATACATCAACTATTGCTCAAATATATTAACTGTTTAGTAAGTGTCCCAGGACAAAATTGGAATAATAACTGTAATATTTGTTTGAATGAAACGGAAATTGATCAAATGAAGATAAAGATGAAAAGTTGTTAAAAATGAAACATAACGTATTTTCATATTTTCTAATATTTTAGGGGAATATGGGAATGTGTCACGTTTCATTTTAAACTAGATCGACAGGATTTCTACAGTGTTATTGCTTTGTGTTTATTTTCAGGTTACTGACTGACCAGAGAATCACTACTTACCCTTTTGACTTTCATCTTCCAGTCAGGGCAAACAAATTTGGGTTGGTAGAAATATGTCAACAAATAATTAGGAATCATCGTTATTTATAATGTGTGGTTATTAATTATATTATTACCTTGTTTTTTAATACCTAATTTTTTGAAGGTTCATCAATTAGCATTTGTATGAAACGTTTCAAATCACAAACACTTTAAAAGAAAAATAGTAATCTTTACTTGCATTTTAACCAAAATCGTTTTCGAAAATAATTTGTTGATTTAAGTTAAAGAACTAAAATTTTCCAATCAAATGGGTCTGAGTTATGTCAATTAGTGCGCATAAAACAAATAATGTAAATAAAGAGCATAAGCAAAAACCTGTAGCTCAAAAAGATGACCACAAAGCAAAGCATTTAGAAGTAATATAATTTAGAAAACGAAACATTAACACAACTATTTCCAAGGGCTTTTTTTAATTGATATCTATAATGGGGGGGGGGGGGTCATATGTTTATTTTCATATTTTGTTATGCAATTTAAAAGCTTGAAAATCTTTGAAATAGACCTTGATTATGTAGGAAAAATACGATGGATTTAAGACATCAGTTCAACTGACCATCAAAACTTGTTTATTTATCACAGTTCTATACTACTTTGGATCTATAACTCTTGGCTAATACGCTAATTTTCTGGCCAATTCGCAAACTGGCCCGAACTTCTGACTTTGGTCGCAACATATACAAAAAATACCAATGCTTTGTTCAAGATTTTAAAGTGTTGGAATTTCAAAAAAGTGTTATAGAATGTCTCGTCGCAATTTACCAGTATCATAAATGTTGCGAGAAACTAACGTTTTGGAACAAAACCGTAGTGCGAGTTTCAACTAGCTTTCAAAATCAATATTGATCGAAAATCATAAAAAATAGCATATTTAACTGGCATAAAAGTGATATCTTTATATAGATATAGTAGAACTCCTAAATGCTTCTAGTGGTTAAAAACAATTCAAACAACACAATTACCTGCATTACTTCATCTGGATGGAATAAGAGTTTTACTCAAGCTTTCGTTATAAGACTGGAGTTTAGTAGAAAACAAATTTTATTTACATTTGATAAAAGGGATAGTAGGATTACTGTAGGATAACAATTACCAACTGAAGTACCCTTAAACTCAGGACTGGTATTACCCTGGTAAACTAAAAATACTTTTCATTCCTTTTTGTCGTTATCTCGAACAAATCAGTTAACAAACCAAAATAGCTTATCAATGCTGAATCAACCAGATTTGGATCTTTTCAACCAGATTACAAGTATTTTAAGCAGCTTCTGGAACAGATATTCTAAATTTCCGGTTTATTCGAGTTATATTGCTTTTGCTTAAATAACTTATTGAGAAACTTTCTTACATCTTACACTTCAATTTTGCTTAAAGCATGTTTGAAACATAAAACAATTGACAGTTAGCAAACCAAAGTATAAGGCTCAAACCCATGCTCAAAAATATAGCCAACGTATAAAGAATCGAATATATTTTTCGCAAGATAATTTGCAGAAAAGATTCTAAAATTACACACACATAACTAAGCTACACATAAATTAGCAAAGAAGAATATGCATGTAAATAATCAACCACATTGTCTACCATCAAGAATTGAGATGAAATTTTTGTGAATTGCAAGAAAAACATCCAACTAATGGAAATAAAATTAACAAGGAGTATGAAATGCCTAAATACATAAACTAAGCAAAACATTAACACATACCTGAAAGAAATAAACTTGACACAAAATATTGTAAATAAAATATCTAAATTTAAAATTTGTTATTTTACCATTGTTTCCTGCAAGTGAAATGCAATGTTATCGAAAATCATTGCAAACTATTTAAGGAATTGTCCCGTTTTTAGATTGAAATTCTATTGACTTTTTAATTGCATATGAACGTCACATTTCTGTACAGCATCAACACAAGAGTTCTTCAATTTGGCGATTTTAAAATATTGGCATGATATAAATTTCAGATGAAAATTTTAATCGTTGTTATGTTACACCAAAATTAAACCTAATTAGACATTGATGATCATTTTGTCAAATAGAAATTTAGATAATGGGATGAGAACTAATAATAAATAAAAAAAAACATTTCATCTATTCTCATCATTATTCTTTTTGCCAATATAACTAAGATCATCGCAAGGATTGGCGCACGTTTGGCGGCATTCATAGATGATGAGATTAAAAACGCTAATTCCGATAGTACTACAGTCTAAACCTCAAAATATTTGTCAAAGTTCTGGAGTCTTGCACATTTCTTATACTTTCATGGCTAAAATAAAATTGGCATTTGTGTGGATTTTCAGTTCGTACTCTTTTTATTACTACAGTATACATTCCAAATTAAAATTATATTTGATAGTTTGCATCAAGTATTTTTCACTAAAAACAGATTTCTCACTAAAGCTTGATTTTAAAACTCTCATTCCGACTCCACATTTACCCCATTTCGTACTTGAGTATTGACAATATTGAGTATTAAAATAGTTTTTTTTTTTAAAAACCCTTTGCAACTGAATGGGATAATTGCCAGCAACACGTGTTTATATGAAATTTTTTTTATTGAATTGAGATGGAGGAAGTTAATGGATGTTTTAAAGCTTATTAACCTGTTCTGCTAAAATGAAGTGCCTTCAATCAATGAGGACGATAAACAAGCATCGCTTTGCAACTTAGTATGTCTTTATCACTACTTTTTAAAACTTTTGACACTCGCAACGTTGACCACGAACTTTACAAATATTTCGTCGGTGATTTGAGTGAAGAATCATGTGGTTTCAAGGTGAAACTTCTTCAGTCAAGCTTTGGACTAACTGAGCAAAGTACGGTGACTGCGAGTAAGTGTTCATGCTTTTTTTTTTTCTATGTTATGAATATCGGTCATTGTAACCCAGGCGGGTAAAAAATCACTTTGGTAACTAGTTCTTTCAGAAAGATTCTTTCTGAGTCCATGTTACCCTGAAATTTTTCTATAAACTCTGATAAATAATTTGCCTGGTGCCTAACATTTTCTCCTGTCGCCTCAGATTTTAAAATTCTTGTCGATCTCTGATATGGCCTTCATTAAAAATAAGGTACTAAACAAATATTCATCATTCAAAAGCATGTTAAAATAATCTCATAAGCAAATTGATGAAATTGTTAAATACAAATGTTTTTGAGCTTTTAAAACATTTTAATAATGTTCCTCCTAAAAATAAATGAAAATAAAATGAATACAAAAAACCAACCTATAAATAAATGCATAATTAGTAACAATGTTTATAAAAATTATCGCTATTTTGTATTGTAATCTATTATGTAAGATGTTTGAAATAAAGTCAATACTATATGAGAGATCACTTATAATTTTTGATAGCGGCTAAAATTTGAATAGCGTAACTAAGTAACTTCATTGTTTGATCGCGCACGCTTACAGAATCGCGAATAACAGCAGCCGTACTTTTCTTGATTGTATTAAATTCAAAATGCAGTGTTAAAACATTTTAAAATTTTCTACTTTCCGCAAAAGCAGACTGAGTAATGTGTATTTGTACTCTCAGAAACGCATATTCAAATCTCGAGAAACTTTCTTCGCATTTGACAAAATGGTTTCGTGACCAATGCTCCAAGCAAAAGTTTCGTCCAATTAGCGAAACTTTCAGGAGAGTTGAACTTGAGTTTCTGCCCAAGTGAGAAAAAAATTTGTCTTAAATGACGAAATTGCAAAAATGAAGTTTCGTCGTTACTGAAGAATCCTCGTTGGCGGGACGATTCTTTAAAGTTCAATAAAATATCTTAAAGCGCGTTAGATGCTTAAAAGTTTTCCCAGACGTCGTCACTGTTACTTTTAATTTAAAAAGAAACGCTCTTCAGACAAACCGCAAAAAAAAAAAAAAAAAAGTTTATGTGGCCTACTTAACCGGTAGTTATATATTTTTGTTTGTAAAAAAAAAAAAAAGCTTAGCAGGTGCTGTATAAAGTATTTGATTATAGGTGCTAATCTTTTATCAACCTGTGTATTAATAAACAACAGTTAGGAATCATTCGACGTGATTTTTCGTCTTTTGGAAAAATACTTTTACACTCGCGACTATTTACTTAACCCGCGCAGTTTATAGAAGAAAAAAGCATATAGAAAGATATGTACCCTTAATTAACTAAACTTGTTTTTCTTTCGTTAATGACCGAGAATAGAGTGTCGATTTAGAAATGGGCCCTCTTTTAAAACATGATGCGGCTGTAATAATGCAATTATGTTTTTATCAAAATACCGATTTTTACAGAGTTTAATTTTCTTGTATTTAATCGTGTATGCTGTCCATTATCTGGGTAGGTATTTAATCTGAAGAAGATGAAAAAACATCTGACTGAAAGTTTAAAAATAAATTTACCGAAAAACGGGGGATGATTCCGATTTAAAAAAAAAATGCGACTTTTCCCTTTCAGAATAAATACTGGATCATGATTCGTAATCGATTAAACTCATAAAATTTCTTTCCAAACTAAAACAATTTCTCATCGGGATTACATGAATGTTATTGCATGCTAAACTGAGCACATTAATCATACTAGTCATTTGGAGGAATATGACTTGATAATGTTGAACTATTTATGTCATTGAACAACATTTGTTATACTTCACTAATTTTGCCTCGATTCTCACCATCATCAACTTCTGCTTTTCGGTAGTTGTTCTTGAATTCTTTAGTCAGGAGAATTCCTTATCTACTCCAGAGTAAAAAACGGTCCAGATGATGGGAAAGTGAGTCGATTAAATGCAAAAAACTAAGTGTTTTTTCTTTTTTATCGTTGTATAGCAAACTGCTGTGCTTTAATTATTTTTAAATCGTTCACGTTTTTTAAATTAGGAATCTGTTTATTTGGACAGTGTTTCTTCAACTAGATCGTAGTTCCTTGGATTACGGCTAGGTAGACGAAATTAGAATTACAGCCTTTTCTTACGAATGCGCAACTCTTCTGGCAATATTATAAAAGGACAAGAGTTCGCTGAACTTAGGTTTTTTATTCCTTTGTAGCGGTTTCGGAAGAGTGGCGTTTCGATTCTTAACTGTCACTTCGAAAAGTTTCACTTTGACAGCTTAGAAAAAATTCGAATTGAAAAAAAAAAAAAAAAAAATGTGACACTTGGACTCCTTTGTTGAAATAAAAATGATACAATCACTGACGTCAAGCTTATTTTTGGGCAGTAGAACTTCTGAGCTTGTTTGCAAAATGAGCAGCAAAACATTATTCAGTGGCGAACCTAGCAAGGGTGACATCACGGGCGGTAATTGCCCCCCCCCCCCCCCGACCTCTACAAATGCGATTAAAAAAATAGGTTTTTCATATTCGATGACAACATGCAGTTCATAGTTTTCAGAAGCAAGTACATTTGTGTTATAACGAAATTTTAAGTGAGCTAATGTACAAAAGACAAATAAAAGCTATGAACGCTTTTTATAAAACTTGCAGTAGACGCAAAAGCGCAGGCCGTCGAGAGGTCAAAATGTAAAAAATAAGGAGGTGTATGAAAATAATGGTCCCTTAATTATTTCAACCACAAAGAGAGACAATGGGGCTCAGTTCTTTTGTATTAGAGGAAGTCAATACTAGATATAAGTATTGACAATATGAACCTAATCCTGAGTATAGTATTTACTCCATGATGTGGGGTTGGGACAGAGGGGGGGTTCGGTGGTTTTCGCCCGGGAAAATTTTTCGAATTTGTAGTCTGAAAAATGCATTTTAGCTTCATATTTTTCAAAACTTGCAATGGGGTCGTTTCCGAAATTTTAAAGTATTTTGTTCTGAAAGAACATGCTTAAAAACATAGGATCCAATCATTTTTTAAATAATTTGTTTAAGTTTAATTTTTTAAAAAATTACTTAAATCGTTGCGCTTTCATTGCTTACATTTTCTTGCCGGATGACATCACAAATGATGAAATGCCATTCGATGTTGCCATTCACAGAGCAAAACATTTAATTCGCATCTTTACTCACGTCTACTGGCAACGATATGGTTGATAGCAAGCGTAGAGCGCAATTTTAATTCTCTTCTTGATTATCATAACGTGGAAACGCGGTACAAAATGCGCCAAAGAGCTTCATTTGTGACGTCATCAAAACCACGCCTTGTTTTCAAAATCGGACGTTTTCAAAAATTAATTAAAAAATAACTGTTGGGAAAATGAAAGAATTTCCTGGGCCCATGTTATTTCTTTTGCTTGTTCTATCAATTTCAGTGACTAGAAGTACTACTTTTGACTGAAGGAAACAAATCCACTCCGCTTTGGGTGTCACCCGGGGGGGGGGGGGGGTCACTTTGAAAGCTTTCTATCTAACTTGATATTTTCTAGTCTAATACTTTCACATATGCAACTTTCCACATAAATTTACTCACATTAACCATAAGTCACCTAAATGCTATACAAAGTAAGTTTTTTTTACTTTCTGAAAAGGAAGATTTTGTGGAATTTCTCCAACAACACAATTTGAAACTTTTCGTTTTTTTTGAATAAAACAGAATCGAAAATGCATGCAACGTAAATAAGCATTAATATTTTCTTTTATGTTTATATTTATCGTGCAGTGGTTTTTTTTTTTTTTTTTGGAAGCGGAAAAAAAGGTAATGTTTTTTTTCCAGCTAGCAGTACAAAACAATTAAATAATGCCTTAAATCCCCTAGAAAACAAAAACGTTGTCTACAAAAGAATGGGCTTTAAGTCAGATTTTCTAAATTAAGATCGTTTCTGAAGAAAAGATTTTCCCCCGTGACGTCTGCGGATGTCACTGAGTCTCAGGGCCTTTGCTGACGTACGTTTCAAAGCAAAATTCAGTGTGTCCTTCTAAAAATGCTTCTGTGTTACCTGGAACCTAGATTTAAGTCATTTTCTGAAAATTAGATAATTTCTTAAGATATTCCTAGCTTCCGTAACGCTATCTGACGACGTAAGAGCTTAAGTATTTGCTCAGCTTGGGACAAGATTTTTATTATAATTGCTGATTAAATTCGAAGGCCACGATAGGAATGTTCTAAATGAAGATTTTCACTTTAGAATTGAAGGGAAAAGACCCCCCCGCCCTCACTTTTTTTTGCGTTTGCTCCATTTCTTCGCTTTTTGATTTTTAGGTAACAAGTCACATGAACAGCTGCCATTGTTTGAAAGGAAAAAAAATCAAAAGACTTAATCGGAGTTTCTGCGAACGTTTTTTGTAAAATTATTTTTATTACTTTTTTAAAAATAAAATTTGTTAGTTACTCTTGGCGAATGAAATTCATGAAAATTAAATTATTAAAGGAGAAAAATGCTTCTGTGGGAATAATTTTTATCGTCTGCTTTTTGCATGCAAAAATTGTTTTCTATAATTTTTCTACGTTCACGTACTTTCTAATTTTGCAATTTCCTTCGGGTATAGAATGTTTTTTGTGCTTTTTTTATTGTATTCTTGTATATTTATGGACGGTTGTTTGAATCGAAATTCTTAGTTGCAGTAATTATGCATCATTCTTCTCCGAATCATATACAGGGGGGGGGGGTCTAAACTATTGGGAAAAACTTTTAGAGTTACGTTAGAATGGACTATAACAAGCAAAAACCATGCAAGAACATATGGTCGCAAATGCAACGCTGACGCGCTAGACGCACACAAAGACAGAAACTGGTCAATGCAAAACAGGTCACGAATTTGTTACACACAGATGACTTTATACGACATATTAGTTTTAAGAAAGTTTTAAAGCAGTTGTTGAAATTTACGACCTTCAGCTCTAATACACTGGTCGCAACAAAGGCGCACTTTGGATGACAGTTTGTCGAAATGGCTCGTTATTGAGTCAGTGCTTTATCATTGCGACGCATGTATTACAGCTGCTGGCCGCAAATTTCCAACCGCTTTGAACCATTCTTGAAAATTTAAATATTGTGTAAAACCGTCTTTGTGTTATTAATGAGTATCTTGTTTTACATCTAACAATTTCTGGCTCTGTGTGCATGTTGCGATCAGCATTGCGTTTGCAACCATATGCTTCCATATGATTTTTGCTTCTTATTGCCGCCTCTAACAATACTTAAAGTTTCACCCATGAGTTCAGACCCCCTCCCCCCCGCACTGTATAACTAAAGAATTTCTTATACCAAATGTAATTAAATGAACATACTCAACTCCAAAAATAGGGGAAACTAGGGAGACTTGACCCAGTTTTTGGTTATTTGCTTTCTTTTTCTTTTTTTTTTTGTTGAATAGTTAGAACGAAATGAAAACTATACATAAATAGATTACCATTTTGCGCATTATTATGGCTAAAAATAATAGCATAATTCTAAGTAGAAATTATACAAAAAAATTGTATTTATCACGTCTGCAAATAGGTCAAGTGTTCCTAGAGCTAGGGAGAATTGACCCAACACCTAGGGAGACATGACCGCCCCCCCCCCCGCATGAATGTAAGAAGACTCATAGATATTGTAATCAAAAACGCAGGTTTGATGGTGTTTTTTGCTTTAACAAGTAATACTTGGAAGTGAATGAACAAATGTTCAATCTTTAGGTGAAGTGTTAGAGATTTTTTTAAAATTAATCTTACTGCACATCAGCAGTAAAGCAGAAGTCTAATTCAAAACTTTATCAGTTAAGACCTAAACAATATTTCAGTTATTTTATTAAGAAACAAATCATTGGGCTTAAAAATCATACTTTAGGTAAAAAACAAAATCCCCCCCTTCATATTCACAATATTAAAGTTATTGCTTAAATAAAAGCAAATCATTAAGGTCTAAATCACAATATTTTAGCTCTTCATAAACAAAAATTCATTCAAAAAACATTAAATTATTCTTTGGGTTAATCCTCCCTAGTCAGCTTGGGTCAAAGCTCCCTAAGTAGCTTTCTCTTGCTTACCTTAAATTGTTAGCAACTTAGATAAATAAAATAAAATCATTATGTCTAAATCACAATATGTGATCCATTCAAAATAAAAATTCATTGAAAAAACATCAAATTAAACAAAAACATCAAATTAGTATCTGGGTCAAGTCTCCCTAATTAGCTTGAAGTCAAAGCTCCCTAGTTCGTTTTCTTTTGTTTCCCTTAGGTTTTTAGCAATTTAGACTAAAGTTATATAAAACTACTGTATATAAATAGATAGCTAGAAAAGCGACTAAAACATTCATACTTTAAAATTCATTTCCCTTAAAACAAGATAAAATCTAAAATATTCCAAAATCTTCAAAATTTACTTTTTAGGTGCAGTATCATTTAACACTGAATTTCTTGAAAAGCACCGATAATTCTGAAATGGCTTAACCCTGCAAAATACTGAATACTGTTGTGTGTCTGATCAACCAATAATATGACGAAAATTTTCTATAAATATCCTTTTCATGGAAAAAATCCTCATGGGTCAAGTCTCCTAATGGGTCAAACCTCCCTAGTTTCCCCTAACAGAACTGTTTAGCGATAGGATAAAATAAGCACATTAATACGTTTTAAGCTAGTATTTATTAAAAAATAGGATCTATTTAACTTAATACGACATTTTGATCGGTCAACCAATTCATCCATAGATTTGTAAGTTCGGTTTTGAGAATGTTCTTTAACACCTGAATCACGCTGCTTGAATCACTGGAATACCGTCGCAAAAAAAGCTTTTTTCATTGCAGTCTTTAGTTTCGGAGACAGAAAATATAATTTTGTCCTCGATCACCCTTCACATTTGCCTTATCTATCGCTGCATGACTATTTTCTGTTTCTAAAACAGAGAATTGCAACGAAAGGAGCTAGTTACGATGGTGTTCCAGCCATTCAATTAGCGTGAGACAGGTGCTAAAAAATGTTTATAAAACCGAATTTGGCATGAATAAAAATTGGTTGACAGTTCCAAACACTGTATAGAGTTAAATAGGTCCTTTTTTGAATAAATATTAGCTTTAAAACTTACGTACTACCTTTTTTTTTTTCAATCACAAAAATGTTTGGTTATTTTTAGATCACATTGCGTATGCGTTTCATTTCTGTGAGTGTATGCAGATTTTGGAAAAAAAAAAGCTATATAGATCATGATCACTCTCAGATATATAACACTCACTTTCGAGGTTTCTTTAATCGTAAGACACAGGGCCGGCGACAAGGGTGTGAGGAGAGGCAGAAGGGGCAAATGCATAGGGGCTCAGAACTCATAGGGATCCGGACTGACAGAGGCTGACGAAATGAAAACATTCCAGTGCTTAAAATGTACGTGCGTTGTTAAAAATTCAACTGACAGATTAAGTTCAAATACTTTACAGCTGCTGTTTTTATCAACGTGACGGGCTTAATGTGCAGAGAATGATTAGTTATTTCCAAGATTCGGTGTCTGCCTGGCGCTGGTCGCTGACGTTCTCACGGGCTCCGTGCCGTGTAGGGCACGGCTAGCAGTGACCTCGCTACCTTCCCACCCACCCTCCCCCCGTCCTTAGCACAGGTTTCAACCTGATTGAACGGTTAACAACACGATACTAAGCCTATGTTTCTTTCAAGCTCGCATTCCAATACTGCTTTTATGTTCTTGTGTGATTGGTTTAGTACAATTCTGTGTTGTTTTTAAAAGTTTAATTTAACTGATAACTTTCATCTAATTTTCTAGTTTTTGTTTTGCGAGGGGCCTGAGAATCCTCGGCCGGGTCTGGTACGACGAATTTTGTCATATACGACTTTTTTCTTTTCTCGAGGAGTCAAAAACCAGCGCGCAAATCCTCATGAAAGCTGCTTTGTTAAATTGACGGAAATTTTATTCGAAGCTGTTTCGTCTAACACGACGAAGTTACTCGTGAGAATTGAGAATGGATTTCTGAAAGCGCAATAAAAAATAATAATATTAGTAATTATAATAGTAAAGTTGATCACATAGTAAAAGAGAGGCAAAAAAGAAAAGGAGAGACAAAGTCCATGTCTGTTTCGTCACTTGATGTTATCAAAGTTTAACAATTGATTTTAAGAAAAAAATGACTTCACAGACCTTAAGTTATAGTTTACCTCTGTGCTACTTTTTGTTCTACTTGTGATAGTTTTTTTTTCTTTCTCGAAATTGAATATAATTTTTTTCTACTTCCTGTCGCATATCAACATTAGTTAACTATGGGCACTTCCTAGAATGCCAAGTCATTTCCAAGTCACTTCGAATAAAACATATTCTTTGCAGTTTTTTTTAGTTGTAGTTAAATAGAAAAAATAATTTTAGCTCTCCCAAATCACCAGATATTTTGAAAAGTTAAGCGAGGACCAAAAATTACAACGGAAAACATTAGAGAAGGCCGTCTCTCGGCAATAGAATAACAATCATATGATTATTGCAATCATATAAATCTTACGCTAAAAAGTAATAACTACAAAACAGAAAATCCAAACTATATGCAAAAAGAGCTTAATGAGGAAAAGAAGAACTAATAGTAAGTTAGAAATTTGAAAACCCTCCGACTCATGAATCATGGTTAGGAGCCAGGTTTTTACCCGAGTGCTGCACCTTTATATGATCACAAATCAAGCAGGCAAAGAACATTCAAAACTTAAATTTTTTCTGGATAACACAGGAAAATAGGGAAAAGGAAAGAAAAATACGGGCCAAGAGTTGCTGTTATTACCACATACTTATCCTGTTAGTACGGAGTTTCCATCAGTTTTTTAGAAAACAATTTCTGAGTATTTGGCTCTTAATTTGCAACAATCCTTCTTACTCGAGCCGAGATAGTCAACTGATTTTGGAAAGTTTCAGATCATTAGTTTGTCGATTCGTAACATTGAATATAACAGAGGGATCAAATGGATCAGTTTTGAGATCCTCATATGACCTGCGGAACTTAGGTTCAGCACCACTGTAGAAACACCAATCAAACAAAAAAAAAAAAAAAAAAAGCAAGCTATTAAAAATGGTTCATCCGCTTACGATGCCATAGATCAACACAAAGATACACATCTTCACTGACACACGTGTTAAAACTTTTAAACCCCTCTTTTTTTGTGTCGAGAGTTTAAAATTCTAACAGTTAAGTTCGAAATATTAATGAATGAACACAAACTCTAGTGAATGATTATGAAACTCTAATGAGCAAGTTTTTATTTTTAAATAAAATAGACAATGTTTTAATGACTAAAGGGAAAACTCTAATGATTCACGGTAAAAGTTTTGTTGGAAAATTCTAGTGATTAAGAGGAAATACCTCATCAGAAAGGAAAAAACTTTGTCTCTAAACCAAAATAGAGATACGAAGAGGAGATGGGGTGTACCCTATGGTACCGTTGCAGAAAAATCCAAGACTGATAATTTCATTTTTTCTCTCTTTATGAAGATTACTTACAGCAACAATACCAGAATATTTTCTCCTACCGTTTTTAAAGGCCTTTTCTTCTATCCCAGAAGAGAGACAATTCAAAACTCATGTATTAAACACAGGTTTTATCACAAAGTTAAATAAAAATATTATTAGTTATATGAAACATAATTAATGAATAAGTAACACTAAATGACTCCATAAATGAAGCTAACAAGCAGTTTCTCTTAACTATAAACCTGACAATAAACAAAAATTATCGCATTCAAAAGTAAACTCCTCGGCAATGAAATAACAAAAACGCAAGCAATTTACTGTAACACTTGACTCAGGCGTTTTAGAGTAATTGACCTAAAACTCATTCTTTTTGTTTCAAATTTAGCAAATTTGAGACCTGGACCTTAAACTACACCACTCGGACTAAAACTACAGCTCTGTCCCAAAGTTGTTGACCCGTCGCGATGAAAGTTATTGGCCTCTAAACTCGGGCTTTTTAAAAAAACCATCGACTTTGAGACCCTTAAACTACTGAAGTCAAGAGAAACTATTTTATATTTTTCTTAGTACTATACTGTGGTGAGTAGTTAATCACTAATTTATTTCCGAGGGTTACTCACGGCTTTAGCAGATATCCGGGCCTAAACAAAGCAAAAATATTTTAAAAAGTTGCAGTTTCGATTGAGCTTTGCCCTCAAAGCCATGAGTGAGCCACCAAAATATTTATGCTAGCATGCACCTAGTATCAAGTAGTATCCTTATTTAAAGAATTGGCTTGGTTCACTCATTGCGTTTGAAGCTAAGCAATCATATATTTAGCTGTTTTCCTCTCACGACCCTAATCTTTGACCTCCACTCGAGGGCCAACAAGTCAAATTAGAGAGGAAAGAAGCTTCACTTTTTCTTATCACCTTCTTTAAGTTCTTGCATATCTTGTTCAATTTTTTTCAATTTGTTGTTATTTCGTTATTTTACACTTCGTGCACGCCTGGAGGTGGAACACATGCATAACAACAAATATTTATAATACATTTAATACTTTGGCCCCAATTATGCGCTGATTAAGTGTAGAGTATATTATTTTTCACATTCCCCCTATATATGTATGTATGTATCCGTTTTTTTTTTAATTCAAAACAAGTTGAGACGATGAACAAATTTCTGAAACTGTATCTCATATTTTAAAATTTTATTGCAATAAATAGCTAATTTACAACACACGAAACATCTAAAAAGTGCTGATTATTCGTCAAACTATATCATTATGTGAGGTAAATTCTACCGTAAAACAGTAAGTTCTAACGTTTTGAAAAAAAAAAATGTTAAAATTTGAAAGTTATTTTTTTTCCCTCTATTGCTTGGTTGTGAAATTTTTTACTTCTTCATTAATTAAGTTTCTATATGAGAGCGATCCTTTCCCAATATTAACAATACAGTAAAACCTGTGAATCTAACTATACTTGTAAACTGACCACCTGCCAGACTGTTTTTTTTTCTTTCTCAGATACAAAATTAGTCCTCCTATGTCATACAAATCAACCTCTATAAGTTGACCGCATATCGCATGTTTAAGATAATCACTAAAGTAGTGCACCGCAAGTGATCAACTTACACAGGTTTCACTGTCTTACCATCAACTGCAGAGTTTACCTTTTTTACCCGACTGCGCGTGCGCGACGCAAAGGAGGGTAATGTGTTTATCAGTCTATGTATGTATGTCCGTTACAGGCTAAACGCCTTGGCCAATTTTGGTAATTCTTACGTCAATTGATTTGTCTTAACCTTTGGAGTGTTACTAAACGCATGACAGTAATCAAAAGTTCCATTTGAAAAACCAGTGTCGCGCACTGTGTCGCACGATACCTGCGTGCGACAAATGCAGGTAGTTTTCGTTGCCTGAATTTTTCTGTTTACTAAGTCTACTAATTGAGGTTTCAATGACCAAGTGGTGTAAGCGGATGCTTCTCCCACTTGAAGCGGTGGGTCAAGACACCCTCGCTCCGGATGTAAATGGAGGAAAGCCTTCGAAAAATAGGGATTTGATTTTGAAATCTAAGAGTCATAATTAATAGTTTTTAATTGATATCTCCGCTAATTATTATCGGAGGATTATGTTAAATAGCCAAACATGAAGACGGGAAGATGACGAATCCATCGATACCTGGTTCGATGGTCAGTTCACTGTCGTTCGGGAGAAGAAGCTTGGACATAGATAGATAGATAGATAGATACTCAGATTTTATATGTATAAGATAATACTTAAAATAAATAAATAAACAAAATATTTTCATTAAATTAAAAAGTGAAGTTTAAAATACTTTTAAAATTCAGTATCATTATCATTCGTTATTATCATATCACAATAAAATGTTCTTTGTATTATATAGTTTGTATTATATGTATTATTTTTGAATCATGTACTTTGTGTTATATGTTTTATCTTGTCTATCCAGTGATTACAAAATGCTACGAAACAATAAAATTTCCCACTCAGTAGAGTTATATAGTTCGGAAAAAATATTTTCATAATGACAAATTTTCTGTACAATAGTCTGACAATATAGGTTACAAATCCTTCATACGTAAACATACGGTTAACATTCGTAAAACACAGATATATTTTTCATATTAAAAACTTTTTCGTGGAAATATTACACTTGTCCTGTATTTTACAATCGTGTTCATAGGTGCCCCCGCCCCTATAGGGACACGTGTGAACAATTGAAGACATTGTTTAAAAAATCTATTGAGTAAATAAATGTATATATCTTTAAATCTGAAAAACTTCCATGCCACAATGAAAAGATTGTTCAATCATGGGGACATCTTTACTCTGAGAAAATGATAATATTTTTTGAAAATAAAGAAATTAAAAGTATTGTTCAAATGTGCCCCGTTTTACCATACATATAGACGTTTGACAAAAGTCTTTTGTACTGACGTAACTTCACACCTTTTTGTATTCAGAAAGGTGTTCCTTCTAACCTGAAACATGTGTCAGCAATGTCTCGCAACTTTGTGCTTTGTTATTTTATTGGTTTTACCTTAAGAGTTTTAAGGACTTTTAATTACAAAACTAGACCAAGTAATATAGGATCAGTTGGAGTAATTAAAAACCAATGTCAGAGTTTAAAATCTAGATTCTATCCCTACTTCAAGGATGAAGTAAGCGATAGAATTTTTTGAATAGAATGCATATAGAAAATTGACTTCACCCCAGCGTTTTTCCATTTACCCCATCTGCTAAGGGTTTAATAGATGACTTCCTATTTAGGTTGATGTAGGTAATAAGCTGTGTCATGAATATTGCAAATTCGTGCTTGATATTTAAAAAGAACTTCTAGAGAAAGATATTTAACATGGTCAGTAGGCCGTATTTGACCTCCAAATGCAATCGTTCAAAAACTGAATTGATTGCTAAATTTACATAAATTGTACACAAAAGTAAACGTGAAAACTAAAAACATCAAAATATAATGGAAATTCATAAAATACACCGCCAGCTCAGTTATTTCTGGACTAGCTAAGCTGGCGGTGTATTTTATGTATTTCTTCTTTAGCCCCCTGGCTTAGGGTGATAACTTACTGCAAAATACCTAGCATTGCCTTCAATCTTTGAGTTGAACCGCACCATTGCCAGTGTTGCCAGATTGGGGGAAATTTCCCCATTTTGGGGAAATCTGGTGCTCTCTGGGGAAATTTTGGGGGAAATGGCTTTTGAGGGGAATTTTTTGGGGAAATTTTTTTTTCTTGGAGAAAACCTGGGGAAAAAACCCTCAAGGAAAAAAGAATTTTTTTCGTATTTAGATTCGCGTCAAGAAGTAGCAGTTACATTGTTTGTATCAAACAGCGTTGGTTTAGCTTTGCTCAACTTTATGGAATTCGCATTTCGCATTATGTGGAATAAGTATGATGATGAATGTTCTTGGATAAATATATACGAAAATCATAGTTTTAATGTACATACAGAAGCTGAGTAGTAAATGCAAGTAGAAAAAAAAATTTGGATATTTCTTATCTCTCGGTTAAGCGCTTGTATTTATGACTAGTGGCACCCGCATAGCTTTGCCCGTAGTAAAAAATTAAAAGGTCTTTTGGTTTCCCTGTATATTTACAAATAATGCATGATGAATTTCTCGCCAATTGGCTTACCCACGTTACGGTTCAACGTTATGATAGCTTGGTCATTTATTCGTCCAGCTTATAATTTTGCTCATAAAAAAATTCTTAAAATTGGAATAGAAAAAAACAAAAACAAAATCGAATTTTAAAAAAATCGCTTAAAGGTGTACACTTCCATGCTACAAACTAATTCTTTGCCAAATTTCATGAAAATCGGCAGAACGGTCTAGGCGCTATGCGCATCACAGAGATCCTGACACACAGAGAGACTTTCAACTTTATTATCAGTACAGATAAAGAAAGATAAAGATAAAGACAAAAAACAAAGCGAAAATGGGAAGAAAAAAAAAGTTGGGGAATTTTATAAGAAAATTTGGCTATTTGGGGAAGAAAAAAAATTCAAGAGACAAAAATATTAGAGGAAGACGATTCATTTTCTGAAAATATTAGTGGAAAAATAATTTTTGAATTTGGGGAATTTTGGTAGAAAACATCACTTTTTGGGGAAAAATTGGAAGGGCATTGGGGAAATCTGGATTTGACAATCTGGCAACACTGACCATTGCTGCGGTCACTCGTCTGGTGTGCTACTTCTACTTTAGCTACCAGTTTGTTTGACTCTCTTGGCTCCTTTAAGAGATTTTCCTCCTCTAGCTCAGTTACTTACTATTCCGGTCTGATGGGTGCTAAAAAGCAGGAAACTGCATTCCTTGCATGGAATAACTGAACTGGTGGTGTATTTTATGAATTTCTGCCTTAACCCGGTCTTGGGACGGTATCTTACTGCAAATATATAATGTAAATTGTTTCCCAAAAGTAAGAAAGGTGGCTAACTTAATTGTTTCTAAAAACCGAGTGTAATATGTATGAGGTAGGATGGAAATATTAACGTTAGCGAGTAACCCTACCCAAGTGCGAATCATAGATTGGAATAAAACTTTGCACGTCAATGGAACACTTTAAAATATCAACCCCCCCCCCTTTTTTGTAGCACTTTTAACAAGGTGAAATTTACCCCTAAATGTTTAAAAATTTTGATATTAAAGAGTACAGTATATACTTTCAATTCAATTTTCAATTACAAAATTCAGAAAAATATTGAAAATTAAAAAAAGAAACGAAACAAACAAAAGTTGATGTGTTTCAGTACGTTTATGAAAATAGGGGTAAACCATCCGTCGCAATCTCACCTCGTCGCGCAGCTAGTGGTCGATGAGCAATTCCATGTCAGACAAATCACCTTCAGGACTTCAACATTTCCGATTTCAATAAAATTCGGCATGACGGACACATATGACAAGATAAGTAATCTTGCCAATTTTTAGACTCCTATTCTGAAAAATTTTCAAAGTATGGTCTTCTCGTTTTGCAATAATATAAAATTTCAATCCATCATCAAGATGCCCTTTTGGGAACCGCTTGCAGTAGAGTATGTGAATTGGCTTATGTCCCAATAGCACTAAAAAAATTATAATCCATAGATTAATCTTGTTCCATGAAATAACCTTTGAGCTTTCTGGACATGTATGCATCTTAATTCTTAAAAGGTGAAGAATATAAAGAATATTGATCATGAAAAAAAATTTTTTTTTTTTTTTTGTTTAAAATGTCACGTTAATTGGAACTAAGAAAAAAAAATTTATCCCATATTTCCAAACGCATTACTAGATGTTCCCAACTAAAATGTACATTCAACAACATAATATAAGTATTTTCAAACGTTTTCCTTAGGGAATTACCAAAATTAAATTAAATGTACAAACGATAGCTCGATAAAACCAATCAACAAATGGGAAAGGTCATACGAAACAAAATCCTGATTCATTATCATGAAAAATTTTCAATATATGTACTGAAATAGCTAAAAATTTTGGCTATATAAATGCGTTAAAAAACTAGGAATTTGAACTTTAACAAATGCCCTTATTACATTCTGATCAAAAGGTTTTCGGAATAAATCAGAAAGTTAGTAGTCATCTCATGGTTAAATGCATAAGTTGTGTCAGATATTTCAGCTGTTTAAAATGTATGAATAAGATTCTGCTTTCTTAATAGCAGCTATAAAGTTTGTCTTTGCGTCAAATCTAGAGAATAACTGACATTACTTTACATAAAGGTAATTTTGAATTGATGAGTAATGCACTATTTTGTTACATCGAATGTATTTATAGTTGATGCTTGCCAATACTTCTATGCTAATCTAATTTCTTTTATATATGCGTTTGTAGACTCCTACAGTTTTTTATTTATGATTCAATTGGCTACAATTTTCGTACATTCGTCAAATGACTCATTCCATGTACTGTACAAGTAAGTAAAATTAAAATTTTCAAAAAACCCCGACTGAGTTGCAAATGTAGAATTAAGAGGGAAAATTGAAAATCCTTTCAAAAGCCTTATACTATTAAAATCAATTACAAGTATTTTGTTAACAAAGAGAAACTGGCAACAGATTAAAAATTTAAATCATTGCTTATAATTTCCTCGTCGTCCAACAATGAATTCGGTGACCAATCGCGTGATTAAAGGCTTAGCCGTATTTAAAATCTGCTTTAAAAAAGCGTTATAATTCGAATTCTATATGACACGGAAGTTCCAAACATATTTTATCAGACGCGGGAAAAAACTCTTTATTTTGGTACTAAATTTAAAAAAAAAACAAATAAATATTTTCTTTTCACTGCAAAAATCGCAAAAAAACCATTTAGAGGTTTTTAAGTAATATATTCCTTAATTAATGTCATCCGAAGACGCAACCTAGCTAAGAAAACTCTCGATCAACTCTCCTTTCGAACAAATTCGCTGTCTTAATAAGGACACCAGAGTCTTAATTATGCCGATCATGGCCTTATCGGCCTGCAGTGCACTTTTCTAGGATTATAAAGTTACAAGAAAAAAAAATAATAACGCTACGCACAGCCTTTTTTTGAGCATTCACGATTGCTAATTGTTTTCATTTGACCGTCCTTGATGTTTGGTTCCTTTTTCAACCCCACGGTCCTCTGCAGGAGCGGCTCCTCCGGTCCTAAGCACTGTCCCTCAGAATCCGCTTTGCATGGTCGGTGCGTCCATGTCCTACACACAAGCACACACATACACATAGACACATACACTCACACACATATACACACTCGCTCCTTTACACACGTACACACACGCCAACGTGCTTACACACAGGTTAATGCACACACACAAGCCTGCACATACACAACTGACGTAACAGCCGAAGAGGAGGTGCAGGCTTAGGGGGACAGGAGTCGTTTCTAGAAACAATAACTCTAATGATATGAGTAAGATCTGTCGCAACTTGTCATTGTGAAAAGCATAATTTGAATTTCAGAAAATTTCAGAATTCAAATTAATTTTCTTTTTTTTTTTTTAACTTTTTAGTTCATTCTGCTACAAAAGCGTGTTTTTTTTTTTTTATTTTTTTTATTATTTTTTTTTTTCATTTAATTTTTTTTTTTAATTTTTTTTATTTATTTATTATTATTATTATTATTTTCTTTTTTTGAATTCGTCAATTATATAAACTGGTCTTTCTGGAACAATTAATATTTTTTTTCTACACAAGTGAGCTAAAGGGAAACATGAAGAAACAAAATTTTCTGTAAAATATGATCAAGCAATTTTGATAAGATTCTTTTGCAACAACGGTTGACACTTTTGCCTGTTGATATCCATCTCTTGTTGATATCACTTTATCATCCAGTTAGTCTTTCTAATGACGATAAAATAACGATCTTGTGAATTTTGCTATCATACATAGAAAAGTACGGATTTGGTTATATTGGACTGCATGGCCTTGCTTGGCGCTCCCACCTAAAATTTTCTTTTTCCTTCCCGTTTAAAAAATAGCAAAAAAAATATGCCACAAAAAGTGATTAAAAACTAAGGAAATCGTTTGTTTTATTTCTTTGTAACTGAACTCAGAGACAGAAGAAATGCAGGGTGCTGACTTAAAGTCGGAAGTAGATGTTACCGATATCACTCGTTTACATAGCTACCTGCAGGCCACCGATATTACCGAGCTAACATGCTTTCTTCCAGGTTAGAAGTGGTTCAAAAACATATACATGCAATAATACGCTTTTTTTCCCTTCGCATAGTGAATTTTTTGTCGTGGTTCGAAATTTACTCTAATGACCACATTGTTTGGTTAATGTAAATGAAATTTATGTATAAAATCCTCATAAATATATCATAGCTAATGATCGAGTACCGCTCCTGACGTCATCAACAATGAAACTCGCGCCACGGCAGGATAGTTTGATAAAAGTTTTTGGTTATGTTTGAAATGCAGGGAAATGCTGTATTTTGACAAGGCTGAACTGAATCCGGTAACTTAATTGTTTTACTGGTAAGACTCATTTTAGGAGAGTAACAAAACGAAAAAGTGTCAACTATTAACGCTATCTACTGGAGTTAAGAGTTAATCCACTGGAGATAGGATTAAGATTTCAACTATCAAAATATCACCAAGCAGGCAATTTCTTTGTTCAAGTGCAGAAGCAATTTTCAGCCGTCATACCTTGACGGGCAATTTTCTAATTTCATTTAATAATTATTATTAATCCACTTCAACGTATTTTAGGAAAAAAATGAAAATTAATAAACTTTAAATACACAGCCATTACCCCCAAACAAATTATCAGCATTAAAATGAATTCTGTCTCAAATAATACACTAAACAACCAATGGTTCGCTACACAGAAAAAAAACATAGATAAACAAAACAAGTAGTGATTATTCTCACTGAAAAAATCATAGACTTGGTTAACCGTAGCAAAAATTTTTAATTGAACTATTTATGCATGTGTTGTGTGAATATTAATGAAAAAATACATATATTTCCAAGAGTTTGAGTGCTGAAATACACCCACAACACAATAAATACAAACACAATATATCTAAAACACAAAGTTTTTTTTCTGCCATCTTTGAGCATTGTTGGTGAATGTTTCTATTATTATTTTTTTTTCAATATTAAATTCATAATGAAACTTTTCGTTCACTATGTATGCATTTTGGAGGAATTTAATTAATTAAACAATAACAGATTATTTAATTAAACTTCTTTTCGTTCAATTAAAAAACCTAGTATTTGGTGTTTTTGAAGAAGGTGTATTAATGTTTAACTTTAACATTTGAAAGATGGAAAATCATTTCATAGGAAAAAACAGCTCTTTTTACAATGTTTGGAGGCAAAAGAATTTCATTACATTCATTTTAGAAAAATTACTTCCGTCAACTTTTCCACTAACATAAACGAGTTTTTTTTTTTCTTTTCTTTTCTTTTCTTAGCAAGGAAAAACTATTTATCCACTGGAATCTTTAAAAATGTTTTATAATTGTGACTGGGGTTAAAAAAAATCTCTTTCGTAGAATAATTTTTTAATACTTTTTTGAATGTTTTCGTATGATTTTTAATTAATTTTTTCTTATGAAAATATTTTATTTTAAAGCATCTAGCGCAACTTTGCACATCAGAAAGTACATTTATTTTTTATATGCATCACAGGAAAACTATTTTTAATAACGTGTTTTGTGTTTTTTACGTTAATGTTGTTTTATATTAAACCGCGAAGAGGTTCTCCCCCGCCCCTCTTTAATTTTTGATGATAAAACACATTTTTTAAGTATTTTTAAACCTAAGTCATATTTAGATTTACAAATACTATAAAGCTAGTTTATATACACTCATGTTTGTGAAAATTGCAACACTAAGAAGGAATTATGCAAATAAACTGAAATCCACAGGAAATGTCTAGAATGATGAGATATGCAAATGATTGGAATTACAGAAACGTCGCGAATGCGTGGACCGTGTTACGCCTTCTGAACTGCCGCGTAGTCTCAGTATATAAGGGGCTTTAAAGGCTTTTTAGAGTCATTGTATGATTATCTGCCGATGGTAGAAGTTTTTCTAGTACTCAATATGCCTTGTCCAAATCACAGAGCGTCATACAAACGAGTAACGGAGTTAGAATGGGGCCGCATGATCTGCATGCGTGAGGGTGAACTTACGTATAGAGAAATCAGTGCCCACACGTATCGTAATGCCTCAAATGTGATGCGTATTTGTAAAAGATGGACAGAGGACGATGAAATTAGCCGAAGGGCTCGCTCCAGCCCACGCAACCGAATGAGGCCAGGATTTTATCGACACCTCATCTGCGATACCACCATGGATCTAATTTTGGATCAAAACCATAATGCATTTACTAAAGAAGCGCCCCCCCCCCCCAAATGTTAAAGAGCAGCTCGTCTGGTCTTGGCTTTGCTAAGCACATCTTTACTGATTACGTGCGAAAGCCCCTATTTCCAATATACCGTATCTACTGCCATTGTCGCATTAGAAGTAACTGTGAGTGAGCGGCGGCCATGTTGGTTGGGGAGATAGGGGGAAAAACACGTATTACTCGGGCGAAAATGTTGTGTGTTTTACTTTTCTCGCTCAAATTGATATTTATTGCCTACCTACCTAGGAAATAAAAATTTGATGCACAGCACAATTATATTTTAAGCTTTAAATTTCCAAAGAATAAACCAATTGCTAAATTAATGTCTTTAGTTATTTTGGCGCGCGACTCCATTTACGTGCTAAATGTTTACGCGCTGCTGTCAACCGCGTTGCCAGGACATGATAATGTGCGCTGTGCGCTAATGGCATCAGTGAAAGGCATTTCATCACTTGTGATATCAAGTACAAAAGCGTAAAAATTTCAATCTGCGCAACGTTAGCAATAATTGTTAAAAAAATGTTAAACTTTGTCAGATTATTTAAAAAATGCTTAAATACTATGTTTTTAATCATACACCTTATGAAAAAAAATACTCTTAAAATTTCGGAAACAACCCAACTGTGAATGACTTTCGGACTGTATTTCTGGGCATGTTTGACTTCCTGTGATAATGCAATTACTTAAGTAAGAAACAAGAAGCATGAAACCCAAATTAGTTTCACTCGTTTTTTCATTATTTTAGTCCTTGTGTCGTTCTGAAATTGGTAATTTAAAGTGATCTGCAACGAGTTTTTAGTTGAAAAGATTAATTGAATCTTTAAAAAAAATCATTCATTACTACTGAAAATGTTTTTTCGCTTGAAACGTTATAATGATCTACAACTTGTTTTCTTTCGACGCACTTAGGAGTATTTGGCCAGTAAAACCGGACAAAAAACAAAGTAAAAAAAATTGATAAAAATTGTTTTATACCTACTTTACTTCAAGACAGATAGCTGTTCTATCAAAGGACAGTAGTAAAAATCTCACCTGTTGCATTTCCGTTAGTGTACGCTTGTCGAATCTTAGACATTGTTGAAATCTCTCGCTTTTGTTTTCGAGGCTTTTCATGCTAAGTCTCCGTTTTCTAGTTATTGTACTTGAATGTGATGGTATTTAGTAAAACAAACTTTTGAATATGGAAAAGGGGAGTATGTAGCTCAATCTGAAATCCTGTTTTGTTGAATTATTTTAATATTTGTCATTTCCTTACTGTGTGAAATTATGTCAAAATTTGGTGTTTGTTTTTCACTAAATTTTTTAGATATTAAGGTTTTTGTTTACTTTCCGGGTCGAGTCGGGCTATACTTTTGTTATGGGCATAAAATATAGACTACCCGCTATGATATTCTGTGAAAACATCTTCCGCTCATTTCCGCCATTTTGCTTTTTCGGAGTTTAAAGTCGGTGAGTAAAAAAAAAAAGTTAAATATTTCAAGTTCGGAGTTTTTTTCTTATTTCTTCATGAATTCTTCTAAAAATGTCAAATATTTTACCAGAATAGGATTATATGATATCATGAAAGAATTCAAAGCGATGATACTGAATAAAAAATTTACATTGTCGGAAAAAAAACATGAGGAATTAGGGAAATAGACAGATCATATTGAGTCGTGTTTTGAAGTATTTTTAAACCGAATTCAAGTGTAAAGAGGCACCTGAATGCTATATTGATGATCGTTTCTTGAAAAATAAAGACCAATGACTAAGGTATTCAATTACTGGCAGACAAAATCTAAGAGAAGACAGAGACCATCTAAGTCATTTTAAAAAGCTAAATTATAAAACTAAAGAACTACGAAACCAGATACCTATGGACGAGATGACAAGTGCAATTGGTATAAGCTAGTGCACTATAAAAAAGAGTGATAAATAAAAAATAATAAAAGAACTAAATTCTTTACCAACCGGATCAACCAAATTTCAAAAAAAAACATTATTTCATCAATAAAAATCTAACTGCTGAAACAGACACCTCAAGAGGCTTTCACAATCTTGCAGACAGAGACATACCTAGAAGGCAGTGGGAAGTAATTAAAATGATAACAAAAGCTATTAGCCCTAGATGTTCCATTGCAGAATGTGTTTAGAAGGACAGGTCGCAGGTTTACAGTCACAAGCCATCGTGGTGAAGGTTTTCGTGCTTCACCACGATGGCTTGCGACTGTAAAAATATGTATAGTACAGGATATAGAAACGTCTTCAGAGGGAAGAAGCAAAATATGGTATTAATATAAAAATAGGGCTATGATGGATACCAGCAGACACAGTATAAACAAAACTTTTAAAACATTACCGAAAACGATGCTAATATCAAACAGAGCTAGTTCCTTTAGTATTAGTTTTGATTATTAGTAATGGTGGTGAAATACAAAATAATATTCTTTCCTCTGTTAGATTTTGTCGACCCATGCGAGTATGCCTAAATAAATTTTTCATTCCGAGTGCTAAAGTTTACCTCTCAAGCAATCCAACAAATTGTTCGGTTTTCAGAGAAAGCAACTGTAACCCACAATAAGAACTCGCAACGTCACCGATGAAATTTTTCACGATAATTTTCCCGAGTGGATTTTCACAGATGCATACTACACAGGCGCTTACGAAATTCTAACCCCTACTTGAGAAATGGTAGTAGACCCAGACAGCTCTAAAAAACAAAGTCGTTTTTCCTAGAAGCAGTAAATATGATGATCGCAAGACACAAGCACGCAGTAATAAATACTAGGTGAGCAATTGTTTAATTGCAATAAGTGTATGAAAAAGAAATACCATTATAATTTTCTAAAAAATGTCTTGTTTTCTTCAATTAAACACCTTATTTTGATCGAGTAGCAAGTTTCAATACATCATATGACGAAAAATCGCATAAAATAATTTTGTCCGGTTTTTTGATGCAAATACGCCTATGTGCGACGATGAAATTTTTATGGCGTTTTCCAGATATGCAATTTCTGAAAGTTAAGTTTCTAAGCCGTTAGCAATTTCTACAACTAAGTTTCTTGCTTACTTTCAGCAGAACTGAATTTGATAGTAGACGAGAGTGTTGTACCTTGGGACACTTTTCATATTTTAATTTTTAGCGTCAATTATTTGAATCAAATTTAAAATCTAAAAGTTACATTTAAATACCCCACATATTTCTATGCAATATATATTTTTTTTAATTCAGCCAGTTTGAAAATGAAATATTGACAGCCATTTAAAGTGAGAGTTCCTAGCTGTCCCGAGGTACAACATCCTATTGCACCATAGGACACATCCTGTTGTACTATGGGAAGTCTTCATGATTCAGGAAACAGCCACATACTTGAACCAGTTTTGCACCAACAGACAAAAAAAAATTTTTTTTTCATGGTAATGAATTAAATCATGAATAATGAATAATGAATTATGAGTAATTATCTAACGCATTTAATGTGTTTAAAAGACTACATAAGATTAGAACATTGCTCCATGTTTTTAAAAATATCTTAAGTATTAAGAACAATGCACATGTTGCACCTTGGAACGTGTCCTAAGGTACAAAATGTTTGGCTGTCCCAAGGTACAATCATCATGTGGTTAAAGAAAAGCCAAAAAGGTGGTCAATGTAGATGCACTATCATTACTTTCTCATAACTAAAATATTTAAAGTGTACTTCCTTTTCACAACAAAATAAATTTCAGTTGATTGGTTTTACAAATACAAAAAGAGAAAATGAAATAAAAATTAAGAAAATATTTACTTAGGAGTCATGAAATTTTCTTTCTCTCACAAAATCGTCAATTTTACTCATTTGACGCTGATTGTTACTGTGGCACTATTGTGTGGTAAAGGTTACTATTAGAGATTACAAAAACATGTCTGCTAGAAATAGATACTTAGAAATTAGCTGACTAAATTTTTGCTAAACTAAATTTTTGCTGCATTAAACATTAGGAGGTCTCAATTAATATTTCAAATGATAATAACATATCTTTATCATTTTATAGTAACAAAAATAATTTTTGACTTACAACAAATTATTACAGTATAAGTACCTATTTTTTAAAATTAACTGTATTACCAAATACTTTAATCTTCGGCGGTATTTTGTTCCTGACTGGAATAGACTACATATCTTAATATATAAAAATCTTCTTTGCGGACGTTTGTCACCATAAGGCTTTTAAACTGCTGGACCGATTTTGATCAAATTTTTTGTGTGTAATTAAGTTGTGGCAAGCATGGTTTCGAAGCGGATGGAAAGAATCAGAAACGTTTTTGTTAGTGAATTAATTAATTTAAACATTGGATGGTTATATTTCCCAAATGACTAATATTTATTTTAACCTATTGTTGAGCGAGAACTGAAATAAATATTTAGCCCGTTGCCAAAGGACAATAAGAAAGCCAGCTTTGCTTTTCGTAAAGAAATTTCCTATATGTCAATTGAGAATAGATGAAAGCAACGATTTTAGGTCCCCGTCCCCTGATAGATTTTAAAGTAAAGTACAGTGAAACCTGTGTAAGTTGACCACTTGCGGTGCACTACTTTAGGGGCCAACTTAAACAGGTGGTCAACTTACGGAGATTTATATGGTAATGGCTAATTCCGTGCCTGATAAAAGCGGTCAACTTAGACAGGTGGTCAACTTCACAGGTTTTACTGTACTGGAAGGTTCACGCAAAACGTGTGTTCTGCCGTCGTAGTTGAACCATCTGACGGATCGGTGCAATAGGTTTTCCTAACTAAATGATCAGAAAGTACCTGTATACCTAGCAACATTTGTTTCTCGGCTGAAATCCATCTGAGTTCTGGCACCAATGTCAAGAATACTTTAAGGATTATCAAACTAATCAGTACATTATTAAAGGAAAAGGTGATGGAATTTAAAGACGAAACAAATTTTATTTTCGTCCAGATAAATTACAACAGAGTAGTTCTGTACACAAAAGATCAGTGCAGTGGAAGATCTTTATCTTTGGTGGAAAGAACAAATTAGGCAATATATGAAGCTTAAAAAGTTTTGGTTCAAAAGATCGGACCACTAATCGGTCGGAGTTAGCTTCTCTCACTGATCGGCTGGATTACAGTAACGTGGTGGCTTGGCGACTTTGGCTGTAAACAATAGAGTTGCGTGATTATTTGTTTACATTTTAAAACTACTGTTAATGTAATTTATTGTATTTTTTGGTTTATTTGGCGAAATATTTCAAATTGCAAAGAATTGTTTTTCGTTTTTAAAGAGTTTTTAGTCATTTTAGTTGAAGAATGTGTTTATTTTACATCGGGAGGAAGGGGGAAGGGAGATATGAGCGATTTTCGCTTATTCAGAGAACTGTTTTTACCTTAATCATTTTTTTTAAACGACATCCTTTCGGTTGTCTATTCTTTTTCATATGGGGGGATGTTGCAGCGGGATTTCCGTTTATTCTAGATGGATAGTTAGTTTTTTACTCTTAATATTTAAGGACGTTTTTTATCCTTGAGTATGGCGGAACAAACCATCAAGTACAGGAGAAAAAATGGTTACTAAAACAACTGCTCAGTGGGCATAAGATAAATCAAGTTGTAATAAATGTACACATTCTGACACCAAGCAGCGTAAAACATTTTCTTTATATACATATTTTTTTCAGCAAAACGGTTCAAACACTTGATACTTTATTGAAATTTTTTAACTTTTCAAATTTACAAAGTTTGAACAGAACAACGTCTGTCGGGTCCTCTAGTAGCACTATATAGTTAAAATGATACCAGATAAATGGAGCTAAAAGCAGAGTAAATATTTCACCATTTCACTTTGCCCCGCTATTTCACTTTGCCCCATGTTCCCCTGCTAACTCTATTCTATGTCACACAAATAGTTACTCAGAAAGTAAGTAAGGTTGGCAGCCCTGGGCTCTTGGACTAGCAGGTTTTGTTCGGAAGACAGGGGTTGTTATAACGAACATCAACTATTTTAACATTTTTAAGAATATAAATAACTTTTTCTCTCTATCCATGCTGTAATTTTCGATATCGACAATTTTGAAGTGCATATTATTGACACTTTTAGAATTTATTGTTCTTTTTTTTTAAATTAAAATTCAAATATTTTCCCTCACAGGTGGTCTGACAATAAAACTTCATGTACTGATTATAACTTATGTTTCAAAAATAAGAACTGATACCATAATACATGACCATTTTATTTTGACATCATAGGCTATCCATTTTATTATCTATTTATGAGTTCAACTTAGTTTGTTTTTTGTACTTATTTATATTAATTCTTCTAGATTATTAAGAAATACTTAGAACACATTTCATTAATAAGAATTAACGATCAGATGAGCTAAGTTAAATACACTTAAAATGGAGAAAAGTTCAGAAATGTGTTATTATCACGAATGAAATGATAAAATTTACGTTAAATATCATTGTAAAGTTGTCCTTCTTCTAGATAAAGCTTACTACTTTTCACTTCGTAGGTTTGATGGTGATTCTGTAATTTAACAACCACAAGTAAAGAATTAATGCAAAACATCTTTCACGCGCTTTGCAGACGACTCAAAATGGAAATGAGATGCCATGCAAGGTACTGACGAAAAAATCACTTAGTGTTTTAAATTTCCTGCCAAGTCTTCAAATTTGGCCACTTTTCTTTAGATTTCAGCAGATTTGAATACCCTATATCGAAAACGAGGGGACGAGGGCGCATAATTTATGGGTCAAAAATAAGGCTAAATAAGCCGTTTCGAATGAGACTATCTTAAACTTTTTTGAGCAATCACGATTGCTTATTGTTCTCATTTGACTGTTTTAAATTCCTATTATTTTATTTTTCCACCAGCACCCTCTGCCAGGACCACCGCCGCGTCGACCGGCCTCACGATGCTGCTCCTCTTGCGAAAACCGTCTCCAGGTTGCGTCCATATCCTACACACACACGCATACACTCACACGCCTACACACACACGCCTACACACACACGCCTACACACACACGCCTACATACATACACACACTCCTACACACACACACACATACACACACTCATGCCTGCACACAGACACAAATACATATGCCTACATACACACACACACACACATAAGCCTACACAAACACACACACCCGCATTCATACACACACGTTCGTGACTGCGAAAAACATAATTTGAATTCAAGATGCCAAAAATTCAAATTAATATTTTTTAATATTATTATTACTTAAGCTGTGCGGTTCTCTGGTAAGGAACATTTTTAACAGTAATTGAAAAACACATAACTCTAGGTTAGGAATTGATATTAGATAGATCGGTGCTATCGTCGTTTTTTAAGCAAAAAGGCAAAGTTATGCAATGTGTTAAAGTTTTGACGGAAAAACGCATTCTTTCTTCTTAACTAATGAGACCTTTTTTTAAATCTGTGTATTATATATTTTTTAAAAATATTGAACGAGTAACTTCCACCGTAACTTTAGTGGTAGATTAATTGAATTTCTTTTCAAAAAGGCATTAAAGCATTTTTAAGCTTCGTATGGTCAAAGTTTGTTGAAAAGAAATTCGATTTATCATCTTTTAACTTTTATCTGCGTGACGCCAAAGTATCACTTTTTTTTAAATAAGAATTAACTGCTCTTTAAACTAATTTTAGCCTGTGACAAAACTTTCAGTTATGTCATAGCATTAATCAACGTTGAATGAGAAAAATGAATTAATATTTAATAAATATTTAAGCATAAATTCAAAACATTTCGAAAATTCTGTCTTGTGAAAACGATTAAATTTATATCTTAATTTTTTAATGATCCTTTGCACTTTGAGCTATCAAAGTAATGCAATAAACCTATATTTTTCTAGATGATTTTTTTTTCATCCACGGGAGGTTTTTTTCTTTAGAAATCTGCACCAATAATAGAGTAACAATATAGTTATTGTATTATTAGTGCAAATTTCTACAGAAAATAATAACATACTTAGTGTAATAATATAGTTTATTACACTAAGTATATTATTATATACTTAGTATATTATTGCATGCACTCATATCAGATACGTTGATTATTGAATTATACATGGGATCGTGTTTTTACTAATTTGAAAATTGTTGTTTATCTTTCCTAATTCCCTTTTCTTGCACATAAACTCCAAAATTCTGAATGCAATTTTAATTGCAAATTTATCAGTGTGTTGGATTAGCTACTCTTCAAAATACTCATTCATAAGAATAAAATAAATACCTTTGGGTAATTCCATGTCAAGTGATCCAAAATTTGGGAAATTTTTTCCCTCACCCTTTTGTATTTCTTTGAAATTTGGCTCACCGATTTTACCCTTTGAGGTAATCAAAAGTCCAAATTTTTAGATTTTTATCTCTATTATTTTTTTATTTATGACCCTTTGGTTTTTCGAAAAACCCGCTCTTTTTCATGGATGCTTGAATATAAAATGGACGATAACTCAGCACCAAATATAGATAGAAAGATTTGGTAAAAAGCATTGTAAAGTACAATAGTTGCTGTTTAATGGGATATGAAACATGACTAATTTCAAAAAATTCTTAATTTTTAAAAAATGAAATTTAAATTTTAAATTTAAATTTCTTAAAAAAGGTATAATGAATTTTTTAAAAAAAAATTCTCAAAAATTTTTGTGTATTTTATCTTTATTTGTGCAAAGTTTCAAGTTGGGATCTCAATGGGATCATATTTTTATGAATTTTTAAATAAAATTTGACTTATGAAATAATGACATTTTCAGATTCTAACTAGTTAAAAATGGGGTTCTCTCACTGGGGATGGTCTAGTAAGTAGTAATTGATCATAACTATGCTTGAAATGAGCTGACGTGAATTTGCAAGCACCCCCCCCCCCCGCACCACCACTTTTATTTTATTTTATTTTTTTTTTCAAAACTATTTTCAAAATGTAAAAAATAAATAAATGAAAAAAATAAAACAAAATGAATAGAAAACATATTAAAAGCTGATAAATGTTCTTCTTTAAAGCAAGACAAAGTATATTACCCCCCCCCCCCCACACACACACACTCACTCACACATACGATTAACACTATACTAGTATCACGCTTCACCTGTGCTTTCTTTTTTTCAGACCAAGTGTTTCTTTTTCAATCCGAACTTCACAAAGTGTACTTGATTATTTCACTATCTGATAAAGAAAGTTAAGATTCATTTCGTCCCTTATCCCTGCACCAACTTTCAATTTTGGATGGAGGAAAGACATAGTTTGTCCCAAGATCACAGCAAAATAGGAGTGTTTTCCCCCGTGTTGTTTCATTCTTTTTACACTAAACTAAAAATAAATCTAAGTATCAGGTCATATGTCTGTCCGCATAAAACTAACTGTCTTTCTACAACATTTGGAGTGCAGCTGTTTTTTCTTTTCTTTAATGCTAGTTTTCTTTTAATTTCACTTGTAAACGAGAGCAATGCAGCGAGATCTATTTATACACATATTAAAAGCAATTATAGATCAAACAAATTTTGCTAATTTGAGCATAACATTCCATGCTGTTATGTTTCATTCCAGACTGCCCCCTCCCTTACCGTCCCACTTTCCGAAAGAAAATAAAGCTGCAAATGAGTGGTTCTCTTCAGTTTTTCTGACTTTTAGCTTTTATGACCCCCCCCCCCCATTTATAAGCTTTAGTCACTACTGATGTTTAGCAGCGTACGTCCCAGTTTATTATGTTATAACTCTTACGTGCCGGCTTTTTTTTTAAATACAGTTTTGAAAAAAAATAAAAGATAAAAAGTGGTTGTATGGTGGAGGGGGGGGGGTTACGAATCTACAAAGTCATGTCAGTTCATTTCAAGCATAGTCATGATCAATTACTACTTACTAGACCATCCCCACTAAAAGAACCCCATATTTACCTAGTTAGAATCTGAAAAATATCATTATTTCATAAGTCAAATTTTATTTAAAAATTCATAAAAATATGATCTCATTGAGATCCCAACTTGAAACTTTGCATAAATAAAGATAAAATACACACAAATTTTTGAGATTTTTTTTAAAAAAATTATTATACCTTTTCTGAGAAATATAAATTTAAATTTTAAATGTTATTTAGTTTTGATAAATTGAAATTTTTTTTTAAAAAATTAGTCATGTTGCATATCCCATTAAACAGCAACTAATGTACTTTAAAATGCTTTTTACCAAATCTTTCTATCTATATTTGGTGCTGAGTTATCGTCCCATTTTATGTTCAAGCATCCATGAAAAAAAGCGGGTTTTTCGAAAAATCAAAGTGTCATAAATAAAAAAATAATAGAGATAAAAACCTAAAAATTTGGACTTTTGATTACCTCAAAGGGTACAATCGATGAGCCAAATTTCAAAGAAATACAAAAAGGTGAGGGAAAAAACTTTGGATCACTTGACATGGAATGACCCCTTTGTGCTTTTTTGGTAAAATAATAGAATGTTAAAATGTGCACATTTTCAGGAAATGCAAACACGTGTTTCAGGTGTACGAAATGTCCTTTTTTCAATGCAAAAAGTCAGCTTATGGCTGAAAGTAGATAAGTTTTCACCCGTAATCTCCCTTCTTTTGTATTGAGAAAGGTGTTTCTTTTAACTCCGAAAAACATGTGGTAAATTACGCATATATAAGGTTATACCTGTATTTTTAGATTTTACATTCAAATATACTTCACTTTTCTTTTTTAAAACTACGCTTTAAAACATTACACTTTTCTTTTGGTTGTAAAATTAAAATTTATCCATTTTTTAAAACACATGAAAAAGTTCAATCTGAGAAAAAAAATGAAACTTTTAGCATTACTTGCGGTTGAAATTTGGAATATATGTGAATCCATACGTAAACAGGCTTTGGTTCAATTTTGACGCCAATCGCTCCAAGAGGTGTTGATTTTTTTTTTTTTTTTTTTGCGAATAAAATTAGCTTTATTAATGCAACAATAAGAAAGATAAATCGTAATAGATTGTCGCCTGCGTATTTCTCGTGATTTTAATTGAATGGAAATGACCTTAAATATTATCTCAATGATTTAAAATTTTTAACTGTTGCCATCTTATGTTTGTTAATAAATAAAATATTTGTAATTAATTCAATTAAAGCTTTTAAAATAACTTTCAACTTTCGCTCTTTGTTTTGTTTTTACAATAATTCAGACATTGGGATGGTCGTCAAGTTTTTGCATGTGTAATTTTGTTTTTGTTAGGAATATTGCTTCCTCGTCAAGCATGGGGAGGGATCAGAAAAAGGAAAAATATAGAAGAAAGTTTCGTGATG